>NW_010267450.1:0-50560 GCF_000690775.1 Eurypyga helias
TCTTTCCTGACTAAACCCAGTACAATAACCCATGTGGTTATTAGTTTAGGGCACTAGACTGCACTTACCCTGGATGCTTATTGCCTAAAAAAAAGGGGGTTGTGTAATTATTTTTCTGTCCAGAAACCAGATTCTAACAGAAAACCATGTTCTTCCTGTACTTCAAAGTCTATTTGTTGAATATTTAGTGAATTGCTGCCTGAATTTTTTTTTTTTTTTTTTTTTTTTTTTGGGTGAAACTGCAGAGCACTTTAATCTACCTCATCTTATGATGTGCTGGAATCCCCTGACCTCTCAGCTTTTTTCTCCAGGATTATTGTTGCCTCTCTTATTCCCTGCGTTCCTATTGCTCTTTTGATTGATAGTTATTTAGGTAATCCACACCTTCCTCAAATTCTTTCCGTATGTCTGTTGTTTATGAGAGTGAACCTATAAACTGATGTAGATCACTGACACAACTGAACTCATCTTGTAATAAACCTCCCACACATTGTATCCATATTCTAATCAGATATTACTCCTTTCATTAACATCTTAATTAATACTTTGCTGGCTATAGCTCAAATATCATGTGATTAATACCTGCTTGTTAGTAACAAATGGCTATATATGGCAAACACTTCAAGTACTTTGCTGGCCTGCGGTTAGTAAAAGGGCAGTTGGGTGTGGGCTTTTTTGTTATCTAATCCAGATATAATTTGAGACCTAATTCAGCATCTACAGAGTTCTTTGAGATTTTTTTAATGCCATTTCATCTGTGTATGATTGTGTTTGTGTGTTTGGACACAGCTGTCTTTCAGTGCTTGAAGTTGTTGGGGTTTTTGTCAGTAGCTGTAGGGTAAGCTCAGAGCTCCAAAGTCAGTTCTTGTGGGAAAGGTACTGATGCTTATCAAGCCTTGGCTGAGATACAGCCAAGGAGATGTCAGATCTGGCTCTAACGGTGAGTGTAGTTGCTGTGGAGCCTGCTTACTGGCTTATATCTGTTTTTTAACAGTTGGCTTGGTTCCTTGCATGGATCTTAACCGTATGTGTTTCATGGCTTCAGTGCTGGATGGTTTCCAGCAATAGTCCATGCGTGCTTAGTTCTGGTCAGACAAGTCCTACACAATAGTAGGAACTAGGCATTATATACTTGGATGCTTTTCTCCCTGGAAGATCTTTTCCTGTTATTGTGGTTTGTTTTCTAGACCTGACAAATGGATTGTTTTTTTTATTCTACATTTTTTTAAACATATAGTGGGAATTAACTTCCAACTCCTTTAGTCTCTCACAAAATGGTGCTGTTTTGTTTCCACCCTGCTTCCCGGAGACTTCTATTGGGTTTGGATGTCATTTTTGGTCCCAGCTGGAGACCTGTTCTTCAGTGGGATCTCGGGCTTCTGGAGGATTGTGATTTTGTTAGGAATATGGGTCAGACCCTTAAGGATAATTCTCCTTATGTACCTCTTTTCCTAATAGAACCAGCAGAACCCAAGACAGTCTCAATTCTGTATAAGACATCTGGAGCATGAGTATGCCATGTATGATATGACTTATATTGGTGATACCCTTTTTTCTTGTGCACTGAAACAAAATTTCTGTTCAGCACAACATTGCGTACAGCAAGAGGTATATTAAAATCTTCCATTATGTCCTATATATCATTTTACATGCTATAAGAGGTGGCAATAATAGAACTAATTTTCATGCTGTCTAATCAACTAGCAAACCATCACTATGGATTTTGTTATCCAAGAATTGATCATTGCATCAATTATTTATCTGAGCTGAAGATACAGCTGGCTAATATAGATCTCATAGTCAATTTTCCAGCATAAAGCTCATAAGGAAAATGCTTATCTGTTAGCAGACAATAGGAAACATAGGCACTGAGCTAGATTTATCAAACTCACAAGAAGTTAAAAGAAAGACTTGCAAGACTTCATAATGTTTCTTTTCCTCAAATGTTGTGGAATTGTGGAAAGTAAATAGATATATTTGGGTTATTAGCTCCTAGATTATGGAATTATTTACCACTAATTCTTAATCTGAGGATTTCAGTTTGTGGGCAGTGCTGCTGTAATGGTGGACGGGTATGATGGGAGTTGTCAAGGACAACAAGAAAGGCTTTTTCAAGTACACTGGAGGGAAAAAGAAGACCAGAGGAAATGTGGGCCCACTGCTGAATGAAGTGGGTGCCCTGGTGACTGAGGATATGGAGAAGGTGGAGTTACTGAATGCCACCTTTGCCTCGGTCTTTACTGCCAAGACTAGCCCTCAGGGGTACCAGAGCTTGAAAATCATAGAGGGAGGTCATGAGAAAGGAAGGTTTTTCCTCAGTTGAAGAGGATTGGGTTAGAGGTCAACTAGGCAAACCGAACATCCACAAATCTATGGGCCCTGATGGGGATACACCCATGAGTGCTGAGGGAGCTGGCGGAAGTCATTGCTAGGCCACTCTCCATAATCTTTGAAAAGTCCTGGAGAACAGGAGAGGTGCCTGAGAACTGGAGGAAAGCCAGTGTTACTCAAATCTTCAAAAAAGGCAAGAAGGAGGACCTGGGTCACCTCAATCCCTCGGTAGAGGAGGGAACAACTTGTTCTTGGTGCAATCTCAAAGCATGTTGAGGAAATGAAGCTTATAATGAGTAGTCAGCATGGATTCATCAAGGAGAAGTCATGCTTGACTGATCTGACAGCATTTTATGGTGGCATCGCTAGATGGATAGATGAGGGGGAGGCAGTCGGTGTGGTCTGCTTCGACTTCAGCAAAGCTTTTGACGTGGTCTCCCATGGCATCCTCATAGACAAGCTCAGGAAGTGTGTACTGGACCATTGGGTGATGAAGTGGATTGGGGACTGGTTGGAGGAAAGAGCTCAGAGTGTTGTGGTCAATGGGGCAGAGTCTAGTTGGAGGCCTGTGGCTAGTGGTGTCCCCCAGGGGTCAGTGCTTGGTCCAGCCTTATTCAATATATTCATCAATGATCTGGGGGAAGGGATAGAATGTCCTCTCAGCAAGTTTGCTGACAATACCAAACTGGGAGGAGTGGCTGCCATGCCAGAAGGCTGTGCTGCCCTCCAGCGTGACCTGGACAGGCTGGAGAGCTGGGTGGGGAGAAATCTAATCAAATTTAATAAGAACAAGTGTCAAGCACTGCATCTGGGGAGAGGAACAACCCCATGGATCCGTACAGGTTGGGGGCTGTTCTGTTGGAGGGCAGCTCTGGGGAAAAGGACCTTGGAGTCCTAGTGGACAAGAGGATGGCCATGAGCCAACGGTGTGCCCTGGTGGCCAAGAAGGCCAGTGGCATCCTGGCGTGCAGTAAGAAGAGTGTGAGCAGCAGGTCAATGGAAGTTATCCTCCCCCTCTATTCTGTGCTGGTGAGGCCTCATCTGGAGTGCTGTGTCCAGTTCTGGGCTCCTCAATTCAAGGATAAGGAACTACTGGAGAAGATCCAGCACAGGGCCACTAAGATGATGCTTCTGGGCCTGGAGCACATTCCACATGAGGAAAGGCTGAGAGAGCTGTGTCTGTTTAGCTTGGAGAGAGAAGAGGAGGCTGAGGGGGGATCTTACCAATGCTTATAAATACCTAAAGGGTGGGTATCAGGAGGATGGGTCCAGATTCTTCTCAATGGTGTCCAGTGACAGGACTATGGGCAATGGCCATAAATTGGAAAACAGAAGGTTCAACCAGAACATGCGGAAACCCTTCTACCCTGTGAGGGTGACAGAGCACTGAACAGGCTGCCCAGAGAGGTGGTGGAGTCTCCTTCCCTGGAGACTTTCCAAAGCTGCCTGGACTTCTTCCTGTGTGACCTACTCTAGGGCATCCTGCTCTGGCAGGAGGGTTGGACTAGATCATCTCTAGGTCCCTTCCAACCCCTAATGCTCTTTGAATCTGTGTGTGTATAAAGACTTCAAGGAATCCTATAATTTAGAAAAAAAATCTTATGCCACATTTTTTAAGTATTTGGGAAACTTTGTTTTAATTTCTGTTGCATATTTTTTTTTCATATTTTCAAGTAACTGGTTTTAATTCTTGTAACTTTTATATAGATTTCAGTTTTTACCTATGGTGTTTTATCCCATGCTAATACACCAAGAAGTAGGAAAGAATGAGTGCAGAACACATATATCCTTTTGAAGTGCTGGATTTGAATCGATGGTCCACGTGCTCCCTGTTCATTGCAACAAGCAGTTATCCTGAGAGTTCATGGCTATCCATAAAAGTGAGTGGTTAGCAGCTTATCAATTTGAGTAAATGGTTCACTTCCAACCCTAAATCTTCCTGCCAATATATTAGTGTTTGGTCCAGAGACCAGCAAAACGATAAAGCTGTTGGAAGGGGGTGGGATGGAAGAAGTAAGAAGCTGTCAAAAACAGAGCAGAACTTCAACTACTCTTACAAACTAGAGAGAGATACTGGGAGGGTTAAAAGTTCAGAAAGACCTGCAGAAATTTTTTTGTTATCTTTAGCTGCTTTCATTACAGAAGTACTGATGTCTAAGTGGTGGTGGAAGCCTGATTATACTGCCCACTGTATGAAAACAGAAGAGATGCCCTCACCCCCCAAAAATTTATACTCCTAATAGGCAGGGGTGGGAGAACAGAGGAGGTGATTTGTTGAAATCATACTGGAGGTCAGTAACAGAGCTGGGTTAAAAATGGGAGTCCCACTGCAGGTTATTCCATAATCAATATTGTTTTACTTGACTGACCAGGTGATTATAATAAATTTAATCAGCTCTATACTTTGATGTATCAGGCCTCCCTATGACCATTATCAACACCAGACAGATAATACTGTCAGTGGTAAAGTACTGTTAGCTAATGGTAAAAGTGCTTTTTAAGGAGATAACTGTTTAATTCCCTTAAATTATATCAATTTTCCCTTCTCCTCTTTTTAAGATGAATTAAAAATAATTTTATTCAATTCTAGGAGATGTTTTAAGATCTTACCTGAAGTAAATTGAGATAAAGTTGCATGTCACACTGTTGCTAGAGGTAATACTTTTCCAGGCAGAAAGACACAAAGATGGATTTAAACCTGTGCCTTGGAGTTTTCTTGCTTTTTTTCTCTCTGTTGGACCCCTAGTATTGATTGAACACATTTATTTCTGAGGCTTAAAATGAAAATTTCCTGAATAAATAGAAACAGCGGTAACTACATTTTGTGGCATTTATGGATATTTACAGCTGTTTGGTTAATAGTAGTGTTTACAGGTACTGTCAGACACTTTACTTATTAGAAAGCCTGAATACTTTAACAAAAGATCACAAAATAAAAAGTAACTTGCAATATGTTCTTATGAGAGCATGTGTATGCAGTCTCCTGACAATGCTTCAGTGGGGAATAATTCAGCCAGAGTAATGAATGTGAGAGTCTGACTTGTAAATTTCTATAAATGTTGTTAATCTGTCACTGAAAATAACTTAGCAAATATTTGGGGGTGATGGATTTTTCTAGTTTTATGTTTTATCTGCCCTTGGTATGTTACATTGTTAAATCCTCAGCAGATATGAATTGATACTGCTTTTTTAACATTAAAATTAATTTGACTTACTGAGGATCAGCATTTAGATTTCAATTAAGCATGTTTAGGATTTTAGATTTTACAGTGTAAATACAGTCATGCAGCAGAGGCAAGACTGAAGGCATTGCTGAGGTGGGGCGAAGGTACACATCTTTATAGCCTTGTGTGTAATTCCTCACATGAGGATTTTCATAGTTTCTCATTCTGCTTCCCCTTGCATTTAGCTGATTACACCAAAGGAGGACAGAGTAGTCTTAAACCTGATGGGCAGATATTCTGGCGAAGTAGATCTATCCAAGCAGTTTCACATCTTCATCACTGTCCTTACCAGAGAGCAGTACGGAAATAAGAATATGTATTTGTGTGTGTGCATATTGTGTGTTCAATGTAGCTGTCTTGATCTGGTACAAAAATTTGCTAGATTACATTCCTGGATTTGTATAAGTCATGAGGAAGAGCACAAAGACTTGCAGATAAATATGGGAATGTTGAAAATCATGAACTGAACTTATCCTTAGCAAAGAATTGGAAGATATGAAAAAGCGTCAAAGTCTCTGAAGTGGAAACTCTCACCTTGAATCACAAGGGTAACCAATGACTGAGAAACAAGATAAATGGAATAGAAAATACAGCCTGGAATAAACAGCTGAGGAAAACAGGAGTCCTTGAAAACAAATACTTTATTGACTTATCTTTTGGCAATAAAACTTTCCTGGTATCCTCCGTGTTCTCCTGTAACAAGACTACAAAAATGATCTCGGTATGCCAGCATTGTGCATGAGATCAGTATTAAGACATGACAAAAAAATTAAGACATATCTTGAAATGAAAATAATTTCTCTAACTCTTCACCACACTGTGCAGAAGCCACGTTAAAATTTTCCACCAGACCCTGTTAAATCCTACAAATGCTGCTTGGATTCCCTTCGATGCCGCTGCTGTTAAGAGTAAGCTGCCAAACAGCTGGAATGAAGACGACATCAAGGGACAGAGGTGTGGCATTGCAGCACCCTGGGTTTTGGTGCAAGTTGTCTTCGTCTTCCACTGGTGCTGTGGGATCAACAGCGTTTCTGAATCTTTTCCAAAACATTTTCTGGTTCTTCCAGTGGGACCATCTCTGAGACCATTTCAGAGACTTTATCTCATTTTATCTCCTCTTCAGTTTTACTGTAGTTCTGTCAGAGGAGGTGACACTTCATACTCACATGTTAGACTGCAAAATCTGCATGTAAAAAATGTTGATTGCCTTTAGATAATCATTATCAAATGTCAGAGAGCAAGTCCTGCAAATCAAACAGCATGAGGGAGGGGAATCAGACACTTTATATGCAGGGGATATCCAGGAGTTCTATTGACGGGAATTAATCTTTATTCCAGCAGAAATTATTCAAGGGAACCTAAAATATTATACTCAAGACAGAAAGTTGGCTTCTGGTGTTTTGTGGCTTTATTTATACTCACTGAAAAACTATTTGAAAATTTAATGCTCCTGTCTTATTAGAACTTCTTTAGTCAGAGGTGAGATCCAAGCCTCATGCAACTAGGGATATTGGTGGGGAATAAGGTCTGTTCCCTGTAACTGGTTTTAAATGTGCTCCTGTGGAAAGGACCAGTAGAGTAGGATCTACTGAGCATCAGGAGAATGAGTGAGAATTGACTGATGAGAGGTATGCTGATTATACTCTGCCAACCTGTTTGTCCATTGCTGGCTCAGATGTAAAAAA
Organism: Eurypyga helias; assembly: GCF_000690775.1. Classification (NCBI taxonomy): domain Eukaryota; kingdom Metazoa; phylum Chordata; class Aves; order Eurypygiformes; family Eurypygidae; genus Eurypyga; species Eurypyga helias. The sequence continues at coordinate 7,241 of NW_010267450.1, forward strand.
AAAAAAAAAAATCAGAAATTTCAGATTTTCATCCAACCCTTTTACTTAATTCGTCTTACAGAATTGACCAGAAAAACTTGTTAATGCAGGAGAAATGTAACATGTAAGGATAAATTCAGACAACCTATGCTTGATGAATCCTCTAAAGCTAAATGCTGAATAATTGTACGGATTCATAACTGACTTCTACCTACATCACTTTTCTGGCTGTGATTCTGGAATTCATTCACATTAAACAAAGCAAATTTTCATGGGACAAGTCTGGGAAGATCTTACCTAATTACTTAAATAAGGTCAGATTTTTTTGAAGTCAAACAGTTTTCTTATGTCTTTTGCAAATGATAGATCACAGTGAAGTTGGGCTATATATATAGAAGTGTAAATTAATATTTCTCTTCTGTTTCAGGATCAAGTCATATTCCACTGAGCAAACATGACTTACACGGTGTGATCCAGATTCATTCTTATTATAGAATTTTCCCAAAGTTTTGAGCTCTGCTCTCACATTCACAAAACCCTAGCACATAGTACAGAATTCAGCTGCTCAATTTGGCAAAGCAGTGCCTGCTTGCTGATTAAATAGCATGCCAGTGTCAGTTTGCTTAGGTGAGAAATTATCATGGAATGCTTTCACACTGCTTCGTAAGTAGGACTGCCTAGAAGCCATTCAAAGAAGGAACAAAAGTTACTTACCTATAACTAAATTTTTTTCAAAAGGGAATCTACATGTTCATACTGCCTATATCAATCTTCCCTTCTTCAAATTCTTAATTTCATTCTTGTACTTGGGTAGGCAGCACGATTTGAGTTGGCAAGTGTCACATCCTCTATATGTTCTTGTATTCAAAACGCCAAGGGATGAGAAGGGCAGAACTCCAAGGCACTGCAGCACATGTTGCTATGGAAAGAAGCCAACGTCAAAGAATCAACTGGCACAGATCCCATGAATGCTGTGTGAAGAGTGATTAATCTTAATTTTATTCTGAAAAGATGGGGCTTGTTAAGCTTTAAAATATGTTTTATGTAAAACTTTTCTATTTGGTAGACTCTGCTTTAATTGAAGTTCTGGATGGTTAAGGGATTCTAAGGTACTGTGAAACTGGAATCGTGTATTTGTTCAAAAAGTTGATAATTATATTTTGAACAAATTAATGTTGGAGATTGACAGGTAGTTGCTTGGCTTTCAGAAGTAATATTTCATAGCATTGCAGAGCTGCACATCAACAAAAGGACTGTGTAAAAAATATATTAAAATACACAGTGCACTTACCATGAACACGATAACCTTATTGTTACTGGAACTACTGATTAATTCTTGCATCAAGGAAATATCGATATTAACAGCTGCCTATTAATTTGCTCAGTTATGATACCATACATCTATGTCTGCTGAAAGCCACAAAAATAATTTGGGCGTGGGGGGGAATAAGAAATAGGGGTTAAGTATCCATAAAGCCTGCATTTACAATGCAGCGAGTTGAAAGTTCTGGTACCTACATCATTCTCATATCCTAACTTAGACAGCATCATCTACATTGTTTCATCGTGTCACGTTACCCCATAAAGGTGTATAGTAAAAACTGAAAATCTGAGTAATAGCATAAGTCCATAAAATGAAAAATGCCTTAAGGCACACCATGGTGCTGCTCCAACCTTACAACCACTGTGTGCTTGTCTACTGTCTTAAAACATCTTTAACTTGCACTTATTTCATCGTTCAGAAGGGCTCCTATCTATCCCAGGAAATAAGTATCCTGGGGGGGTGTGAACATGCTCCATTTTATCGACTCACTATACACTGCTGACTGCTAAGAAGGAGAATGTATGGTATTAATTTTTCATCAGCTTTATACTTCAGGGGATCATACTTATACCGACCAGATACTTGTGGGAATAAACATGTCCTGGTATAAAGTCACATTGCATCAGGTGTGTTTTGCAAAGTAGCAACATTTGAAGAGAATCTATCCCACTAATACAGTATGTTCAAATGCTCATAGTCACCCAAAATATACTGTGCTGTGTTCTCAAGGAGTGTGGTGAACATGCCTTGCTGGTTTTAAACTCTGGTTTTAGTTTAATGTACAGTTGTAAAAATCAAGAGATTAATCAAAAACTTAAGTGCTAAATCTTCTATTTTTCAGGACACAATAATACAATTTTTGGAGTAACTGGTTAAGCTCTAGCTTGTAAAACTCTCAACACTACACCCTTAACAGATGCAAACTACTACAGCTCCTCTGACTTCAGCAGAGCTAAACTAATGTGCCTAAGCTACTTCTGTAACACTATTCAAGTAAGTTAATTTTTTCCATGTTTAAAATCTATAGCACCTCTTTAAAAAAAAAAAAAGGCGTTCTGGTTAAATTATCCAAACTACACCAAATCTCACTGTACAAATGAGAAAGTTCCCTGTTTATTTCTATATATTGTTTCAATAACATTGCCATAATTTGAGAGAAAGGATAAAAAAATATATATATATAAAAATTGTGGTGAATGTAGTATGCATTCAGAATATGCATATTTTTAAGTACGGCTTTAGTAAACATTGCTGGTTGGGAATTAATTTTATGCTCCTTAATGCTAGTCCACACTGTTTCAGTTCTAATAACAAATTGAATGAGATTTTTATGAAAAAAAAAAAAAAAGGAAGGTTTACCCAGTTCACATCTTGGAGGTTACAGTATGTTTAAACAGATATATTTTCTTTTAGTCTAACCTTGTCTGGAAGATATAGGAAAACTAATTTGCCTTATTTACATATGGCACAATCTATCCAGTATTCAAGGGTTTGTCAGAAACAGGAACATTGTGCATTTCCATGGTAACAGATGGCATGCTGACAGTATCTGGCTCGTTGCAGCTTCGTCTAGGCAGGCCAGCAATTAATCAGCCATCTACATGCACAAAATTCTTTGTGAGTGAATGGCACTGCTCCTCTGTAGTGCTGCCTGTGCTTTTACAATTTTTGTATTCCTGCAGGGCGAAGTACTTTTTTGTCTCTTATGCTCATTTTCTGTAGCTTCCAAAAAAAACCACAGTAAAGAATACAAAAATGGAGACAAGTCTGCACATAATTTAGAAAAGACTTTATTTCTTCAGCATATGAAATGTGTGGGGATCTTGTTTTTATTCCATTGCTTTCCTTGTTTCCTCTCCCTCCTTACTTTTTGAAGGCTTTCTATGGCATTTTGTTTCCTGCAACCTATTTAACATAGACGAGGATTTTGCAAACAGATGTCTCTCCAAAGGTGTGCAGAAAGGGAGTTGTCACCTGGATGGCTGGTCCAGGGCTCTTCTGCCAACAAGAGTGCTGTGGTTAAAGCTAGCCTGGAGCAACATGCTAAAAGCCCCTATTGCCTGTTTAAATGGCAGCTTATGTCTCACTGTGTTTCCCCGCTGGCAGCTGCTTTGCACCGTTAGGGTTGGGGAATTGACCACGTTCTTGCATCTTCTTCATAATTAATGCAAGACAATTTAGCAGAGATCTTTCTCTGCCCCTGTTTGTATGCTCTGTGAGAGAAAATAAGCTCCTTAGGATGTTTTCTCATTCTTCATGTATTTGCCTAAGACATAGCTGGGTTAGAGCTTTGCTAGTGATATTCATAGACGTAGCTGCTATTGACAGCACTTCATATCCAGCTGCATAACAAGAACCTTCTCCCTTAATCTGCTGGAGAGATCATTCATGGTTTTTCCCTTTCAGGATGGTTATTTTCACGACTGTCGCTTTACTAAGTTCTAAGCAGAGTATCAGCATTTGTCTTTGATTTCAAAGTCATGGGATGTGAGACTTCAGAGGCTTGTATTGATGAACCTGGGATCTAGTGGCCTACCCATTCTCAGAAATAAAATACAACTGGATCTGTAGATTTTGTTTATTTTTTCTCTAAGTATTTCTGATGTATGCCAAAGCCTTTTCTCTGAGATGAACCTACACGTTAAATAGGATTAGGCATTCTTTTTGTGTTTGCCTACAAACAATCAAAGCAAGTATGAGTCTTGTCGTCATTGGAAGAATCATTTACTTGGAAGTAGCAGTTTTCAGAAGAAATTTGTTTCTCAAATATTCATTTCATAGTATAGCTGCATCTCTTCTTGCTATTGAGACCAATAATAGAGAGCAAGAATTTTGGCCTTAGTTAAGCAAGTTCTGCTTATGTGACCTAAGATGACTGAAAAGAAAATCCAAGACTAGTCTCCACTGTTTTGCTTCAAATTCATTATTTTGGGACAAGTTACAGATATCTGGCCTCTGTTCTGAAGAAATCATGACACGTTTTTTCACTGGTAAGGTTGTGTTTGATAGTCAACTTTCTTAGTCTTTGTTTAATCTTTTGTCTACCAGTTTATGTCCAAAATGTTTGATGCTTTTTATGTGTTTTGTCACTGCATGTTTCTTTTCTACAAACTAGTCTCTGTAGACTCATGAAGAATATACAGGAAACTCATGAGATGTAGTTATCAAAGATTAGTGAACTTTTCATCCTAAATGTTTTTCAGTTGAAACTCGTAACTGTGATTTCTAACTTGCAGACTGTATTAGGCATGTGTGCTGGTTTTTGCTGGGGTAGTGTTAATTTTATTCATAGTAGCTAGTATGGGGTTACGTTTTGAATTTGTGCTAGAAACAGTGTTGTTAACACAGGGATATTTGTGTCACTGCTGAGCAGTGCTTACACAAGGTTAAGGCCTTTTACGCTCCTCACCCCACCCCACCAGTGAGTAGGCTGGGGATGCACGAGAAGCTGGCAGAGGGACACAGCCTGGACAGCTGACCCCAACTGACCAAAGGGATATTCCATACCATATAATCTTATGCTTAGCAAATAAAAGTAGGGGGGGAGATTGGGGCAGGGAGCACTCATCAGGGACTGTCTGGGCATCAGTCAGTTAGTGGTGAGCAATTGTTCTCATTTGAATCATTTGTCCTTTTTTGGTTTTATTTTTCTCTCTCTTTGTTGCTACCTCCTCCCTTTTCCTTACTAGCTAGCTAATTATTATTATCCATTATTATTTCTCTTTTTCTTAATTATAAACTATTTGTATCTCAACCCAGAGTTTTCTTACTTTAAGCCTTTTGATTCTCTCCTCCATCCCATTGTGGGGGGTGTATGAGTGAGAGCGGCTGTGTGGTGCCTAGTTGACAGCTGGGGTTAAACTGCAACAGTAAGAGAATGCAATCTCATTTATATCCTAAATATCTACCTTCAGTTAACTGGTGGTGAAGCAAGACTGAATCCCAGTGAGAAAGAAATATGTTAAGTACAGCCTAGCAATTGACTTTCCTGTATATTTGGGGTACTTTGCCTACATTTTATATAGTATGCTGTAATATATCACTTATCTGTGTGTATTACTTTGTAAAGAGTTTAGTACTGTGTTTATGCAAATGTACAAATCCAAGTTATTTTATGGGCTGCCCTCAGTTACGCATTGTAAATATCCACCTCATACTGAAATTCACAGGCATGAAGGATGCAATCGCTGTCACAGGATTTGGCACTTCATGAGGAATGAAAAGTAAAGATAAACAATTGTTTTCAATCTTAGTATTTGGTTAAAAAACCCTTATTGTGTAAGTTAAATATATGCCTAACTTAAAACATGGAAATAGCCTTATTGAATTCAATAGGGCTGCTTTCTCACTTATTAAAGCCAGGCATATTCTGAAGTGCATTGATGGGTTGAGGTCTTAATACTCTGAAAAGCATAAATAGTCCCATTATTATTTAGTACGCTCGTGCATGGCCAAGCTGAGCCCTGACATTTGTGGTGACGGAGTTGTATGTGCTTTGGTCCCTATCCAACCTGGTCAAAGACTGGTCTTTGCAGCCTGAGATAGTTCGTATGGCCACATCTTGTCACAGAGCTGCAGCAAAACGTGCTTCTTGAGAACTCTGCAGAAAGGAGTCTTGAAGGACAAGAGATGACTTGCTGAGCTGTAGCATGTCTGATCCTATCAATCTTCCAGCACTCGGACAGTTCTTAGGATACCAAGCAAGTGAGAAATGAAATTACCAAAGGCATATTAATTTATTGTTGAAATTAATCTCCTTATTAGTGCAGTTGTGTATTAGTCCATGAGCTGTCATTTAACACATATGCTGTTAGTGTAAGCCTTTATTTCATTCAGTAACACAAACAGCTGGCTTGGGATGTTGTATGATGTACTCAGCACTGGACTCAGTTATTTGACAGAGTAGTTCTCAGAAGGCTGACTATTGTATTTTTGTGGAAAAGATCTGCTTTGTGTTAGGATGGGTATATACAAGTGTATACAGAGAGAATGTGTATGTGTGTATATACCCTTTAATAACTTTCTGGTTCATTTTGCACTAGCAAATAGTCTAATTATCCAGTCCATTTTTAAACAATTCATTTTAACAAAGAAGTATATAAACAAATATCTCTTCCATAGAAATTTTAGTGCTTTCCTTACTTTGTTGCCTCTGTTGAAGAAGTTCACTAGAAGTTGGTATTACAGCTATGCTTTTAGCTACACCATGTTTTCAATTAATGCACAGTAGTAGTACTGCTAACAACGTAAAAAATATGTCTTTGTAAAGAATTCTTTGTAGAAGTTTAATAACTACGTCATCACTCTCCAATAATTTTCTTATTTTGACAATATACACATGGTGTCATCACAAAGAGATTCAGTGATCACTTTGAAGATGACTTAAGCCGGAGTGGCATGATCTGCTCTTTGCCAATTAGTCTATATTACCCATACATAATCCTCAATCACCATACACTTGAGTGACTTTTCTATTGTGGTTTCTGGAACTTAAGCTGCTACTTTAGTAAAATAGTGTTATTTGACTTGCAAGCTTTTAGCTTTGCTAACAAACTATTTATAGGGGTTATAGGTGGGGGTTATTTGTTTGTTTTAAGGTTCCTGTAATTTAAGTAGATATTTTTCATTTGGATGAGTTTTTAGCCACCTAATGAAAACTGCTGAGAAAACTTTAGGGCCCTTTTAATCTTATTCATTTTTGTTTCTCTCTTAGTTTTCAGAATTTTACTACTTTTCCCTCTTGCTGCTTTTTTTTTCCTCTTTTTTTTTTTTTAATTGTTATTGTTTTCCCTGGATGTACTATAAAGTATATTAAGTGAAATTTTGATTTGCTGAAAATGGTCTGATAAGAAAGGCATTTTATATTACATTTTTCTTTTTCCTCTTCATGTGTTTGACTTTTTTTTAATAAATCTAGAAATGCTAAGTGATTTAAAACCTTGTTTTACTCATCTGCATAGCTATAGCTATGTTGGAAAGAATAATTAAGAACATGAGCAGTACAAAATTTTAAGGAATTCACTGGATCATAAGGTCCATTCTTTTGAAATTACAGGTGACCATACTACATTGTTGCCACAAATAATCTCTTATTCAAAATAAAGCTGATTTCTCCTGAGAAGACACTGAGTAAAGATGGGATGTCATAAAACCTTAAATTTAACAGGGCTAATCTTAAACAGAGATTATGGTGTGGTAAGAGTTTCTACTGTGTGGAAGAAGTTAGCCACAGCATATGCAGCACCCTACACAAGCTACAAGAAAGCAACATCTGTAGCTAACATTTGATGAGTGGATAAGGATTATTTAAATATATCTGGTCTCTGTATTATTAATATGGAGACTACATATTTAAAGAGGAAAATAAGCATTTACTGAAATGCATAGTAATATTATTAAATGTTTTACTCAGTAATACATTGAAATTTAGACATTGATACTGAAAAATATCATCTCATCAAACATTTGGAATAATTCATACTTTAAAAAACAAATCAAGACCAAATGGCAATAACTTATCACAGGATATCTGTAAGGATAAATTTTGATGGCATCTTTAGGGTTCCTTACATTTTTCACATTTAAAATTTCCAAACCTCCTGCTCCTCCTACTTTAGACTTCATTTATCCCAGTAGGAAGACAGGGTTTCCTCGGCAGCCGGCTTGGCTAGGGGAAGACATGGGGGTTGATTTTGCTGTATGTGGCCAATTATGTTGACCTTTGTGATGGCAAGCCTGGAATCTCGAGTTTTCCTCTTATTTAGGACTCCTTCATAGCAGCATAATACATTGCTGCCATGTCAGTTTGTGGTCTAATATTTTTACAACCCAGCAATGCACATTTGGAGATTGTGATTAGCATCCTTAATTCCTAGGGGGAAAAAAAAAAACTTAAAAAGCCTTGTTAGAACTAGAAAGCTGAAGTCTAAAATAGTCCACCTGCTGTTCTAAAGAGTATTATTTTAGTGCCCTGGGGACATGCAAAGTTGTAACCTACTGATGTCAGGATTAGATTTTATAGGGCTTTTTTAATGTAAGTGTTTTTGATAACTTGGCAAAGCATTTTCTGTTGTTCATTTCTGTTCGATGTTTCTTAAAAACAGCATTCCAAGATCCACAGAGACAGTAGCTTATAAAATGGATGTTGTCCCATTTCTATTTCACCATAAGATATTATTTACTTGATAATAGATTAAAATGATTGTCAAGTAATCATAAGAGAAAATTATTTGTCCTAGTGTTATTGTTTCAAGTTGAATTTTAGTCATTTTATAATTCTGTGGTTACTGTGAATGTAGTGGATTTGATTTTCTTATTGTATGACTAACTTTTCATAGTGACAATAACAACAGAAATATACAAAAATAACATAAATGCACAAAAATTTGTTTCCTCTGATGGGAGTGTTCACAATACTCATTTTAGTGTGCCTGACTGACAGTTAGGAGGCAGAGATGTTTGTTTTGTGTTCAGTAGTGCTTAGATTCACAACTGCTGTTGCAATAAAATCCCTCCATCATTCTGAGATGAATCAGTATTCAGGTAAGATCTTTAAAAATGTTTATTTCCCTCTGTAGATTTGGGATTCGGAGCTGAATTAGGTGGCACTGTCTTCTATGGAGTCAGTAAGGAACCATCTCCCAGTCACAGCCTTAGGGATAGTGGGCAACATGCATCACCCTGCTTCAGTGAGAAATTTAAACTGAACTTCTTTTCCCTATTTTCAATTGTTAGTCTCTGTAACTAACGAATTTTACCTAACACAGTCATCCTCTTGTAACTTTTGAATGTTTTGTATTAATCTTATTTCCTGAAAAAGAAGCTTAGATTTTCTTTTCTAAAGTGGGGGATACAAGGTACTAGGGGCAAAAAGGTTCATGATCACACATAGGTGGCTTCTGCTATGAAGACCTAGTTTAAGACAATACACATCTGTATGGACTTGCTGTTTTGGTTATAGTTTTTTTTCCTCATTTAGGTATTAGAGAAGGCTGATTTCTAATCATAAATATACTTAGTTCTTCAAATTACAGTTTGGAAAATGTTTGAGAGGTCATTTAAACTTTCTCAGTAAAGATGATCGTGTTTATAGTAGCTAACTTATTCATTAAATAACACCTTTTTTTGTATGCACCTTTAATTGCAAGCAGCCTATGAGTTTCTTAAATCTAATGAAACAACTCTCTGAATAATTTCTGCAAGTAATTTCCAGTTTGCTGTGCTTGCACACTGCCCCTTACATTGTACTTGCTGAACAATGGCTTTTTGCTATTTTGATGTTTTCTTTGATGTTCTCTGCCTTGTTTTTTTTAATATTCCTAGACATTGATGTGGGGAATTACTCCTTTCTTGACAATGGGGAGGTCTTAAGTGGGAGAATTGCTGAAAGGTTTTGGAGCATGCAACACTGCAGGTCTGTCCTGGTTTTATACAGGACACTTAAGCCTTCTGGTTACTCTCAGAGAATGCAAAGTCAGATGAACCTTTTACCTGACTCACAACAGAGAATATGGATCAGGCCCAGTACTTGTCTGTTCTTCTCGCAGAGCTGCCTGGTTTTTAAGCCCTTCGTTCTTTCTTCTTTTGCATCAAGGGTGATGTCTGCTGACCTCTTTATCCTGTGATTGATCTTAGCTCACTGGTTCCAAGCCCTGAATCTTGACTGTAGTAGAGATCCAACATCCAGGTGCTTGCTGCTGAAAATGCTACTTGGGCAGAAGGACTCGGGACATGTGCTATGCGAGGAGGGCGTGTTCTGTGTGCTGTCCTGTTGTGAGATACCTGCAGCCTCTGCCAGTCCCTCCAACTGCCAGGTGGAAGGAAGGACAAGGTTTTCTGTAGAGGTTACAAGGCTAAGGTGGGATGTTTGAGAGGACGCATCTCAACCTTTTAGCTCGAAGAGTTGTCTTCTACTAGAAAACTAGTGTGGTGGTTGGCATTGCTCTTCTTAATTTGATTTAAAATCTCACCTTTCTGTCATAACTGAGGTGCTTGACTTCTAAATGTAGTTGCAGAAAACAGATGCCAGGTGTCCAATTCTGCCTAAACCAAATTTGCTTGACACAAACACTCACAGACCTCAGTGTATGTAAGGTTCAGCTGATATTTCTTTCCTCATGCAAAACAGGTAGCAAAATAATATACAGTCCTAAAGAATCTCGGTGATCCCACTTTATCAGAGTGCTTAATTGAGTCTGTGAATTTGGCTTGTTGACTGATGATGATGAAGCTTCTCGGGGGGGCCCTATTAGCACTAAAATTATTTGATATTTTATTAATCAATTACTGACTGTTTCATGCAGATAATGCTGCTATGGATTGTCCATTAATAAAATGTGTACTAAATCCCTATAACAATTTTCTAAATGTTGAAAAATGACTGATTAATAGCAGACTCCTACTAAATGTTAAGAAAACAAAATGTACCTTTTTTTTGGCACTAAAAGAAAATTACAGGTAACTCCAGATGAAATGATAATTAGAACAGCAAGTGGCACTGTGATGGAGCAAATTAAATCCTTTAGGTATCTTGTGGTTATTTTGGATGAATCTCTACTTTCTCTAATCACTTGGATTATATTGTTCAGAGAGTAAATTTGTGATTGGGGGATTAATACACATATAATTTGACTCTGGATGCCAAGAGAATTGTAGCGCTCAATGGTAAATATTGTCAATTACCATTCTGGTTATATAATTTACAGTGCAGCTTCCTGATAAGTTCTGATTTTAATCCTATCAATATATAGTAGTTCTTGTGTTTATTTGTTCAGCTTGGTATGAAATATCATTGTATGTTGTATGAGAGAGAGAAAAAGGGGAGCAGGAGTCCCCAAATACCTGCTGTTCAGCTCATCACTACTAGAGACTGCACTGGGAGCCTTTTAGGGCTCTTGCCTAATCTCTGTGGTGCTATATTCTTTCTCATCCCTCTTCACAACAGTGAAGAAAAATTAGATTTTTTCCCATCACAGGGATCACAACCACCTGCAAAGGCTTAAGAGCCTGCACCAATGCTGTCTAATACGTGCTCTTCTATCTGTCACTAGATGAGGAGGTGAGAAAACCACTGGTCAGTGAAATACCTATCTTTGTTTTCTTATAAGGCAAGATACTTAAGGATGAGTCTGGCTTTAGATATATGATTAATCCCATTTTAATCAACGTGATTTAAGACAGATATGTGCTGAAGTACCTTGTTGAATATCAGAGTGGAGAGTGATACAGAGATATTGAGATAGAAGTATATAATGGATCTGTTTGTGGTTTGGGTTTTTTCTTTTTTCTTTCTCTATTGCCTTAAACAAAAAGGGTACTCAGATCACCAAAAAAATGAAAACTGATTATTATAGGTAAAAGTTTTTAAGGGTATAAACCACATTCAAATCTGTCACAAGTTTGAAGAAATTTTGGTATCATTTGAAGCAGTTCAGTTATTTTTTTTTGTAATGATTATTTCTTAGAAAAATATTAGGATTTATGATGGGCTAAAAATAGTTGCACAATGAGCAAGGAAATCTCAAATACCTCTCTAAATTCCGGGATACTGCTAATGGATCAGGTAACATTGAATACTCTTGAATTAAATGGAAACTTATTCACTGCTGATGAGTCAGTAAAGGAAACATTGGAAACCTGTTGACATAAAAACTGATACAAAACAAAGACTCGGGGCAGGGGCCGCAGTCTAAAAGATTTTATGTGCCTTTCAGCTGTTTAACAAACACCTCAAATCACAACACAGACTGATTTCAACAAAAGCCCTGCTGTATATATTTATCACAGATTTCTGTCAGTGATCAATATCTCAGAGGTTTTTGGATTATTCCAGATCTGGAGTTTGGAGTTTTTTTACATCTTTGTTTTGTTTCATCCTGTGAGGGTAGTTAAATTCCCTGGACATCTATACAGTTCTGTATTTTTCTTAAATGGATCAGGATTCAGTCTTGCCAAAATTGGGTTTTGTGTTTGTTTATGCATATTTTCAAGGCTTAGATAAAAGGACACTTATTCAGTGTACCATCAACATGCTGCCTTGGTTTAAGGGGGAGGGAAGAGAAGCCCAGTATATATGAGCAATATATGAGAATCTCAATCACATGGATGTTCTTTTATTTACAACTATCATTTATTTTCTATTTAAAGTCAAACTAAATAGGAGATGAAAGAAAACATAATACAGCTATGGTTGAGGCAGAAAATGGTAATTAAATCAGTAAACATCTGCCTGAGAGGACATTTTTTAAAAAGGAACTACTTCTTGGTCGTTACATATTTTGATTTTTAAAGAAATGTGAGGATTCTAGGACCTCAGCAACCACTGAATCTGTACGCATGCTGGATGCCAAATTGGCTTTTGTGTCTTTCTGAAAATTATCCGTGTGTCCAGTATTTTTGTTGATGTCTCAGTTCAAGGAGCCCAAACTCACAAATATAAAGTTGCAAGATGTGAAAGCTGATATTCACCAGTGTAGCAAAGAACTTCCAGTGTGTACTGACCTTGAGGAAATATTTTGCTGTGTAACTAGCTGCTGTGTGGCATATGCAATTTTTTGTTTCTGCACAAAATCTGTTACAATGAACACTGTTTGCAAGTGTGTGTGATTAATGACTTCTGTCTCCAGTGTACATACAGTAGCACAACCAAGCAATACACTGTGAGAGTCCCATAATTCCCTGAAGACATATCGTCACAGTGTGACACTTTTTCGGTTATTATGCTGCTTTTTGTGTTCTGTTTTGGTATGAACAGACAAATATTTATTCTTTTTATAGAGATTTCCTCCATACCTCTCATTGTTCTAGTGCATCTTACAAACATACAGGTACATATGTAGCCATAGTAAAACTGAAGTTGAATGTTAAAACAGTAAGAGTGATACATCCTGATAACATAACGTACAACAAAAGCATCCTAAATTCTCCGGGAGTGAATTGTTATTTATGGAAGCTAAAATGCACCAAATACACTTTTTGTATTATTTTAAAATTTAGGATTTGTGTGTGTATGTAAGGGAGGATAGTTTTGCAAAAGGCAACTATTATCAAGGTGCTGAAATTAATTGGCTGCTTTAATTGAGGTAGATTACTAGCTAATGCTTTCTTGAATACAGTAATTCTCCTATTAAATTATCTTTGAATAATTACCTGAAATTTCTCAGCTGCGGGGACTGATGGCTATTTAATTGCACAGTGATGTTGCTATATAATTACTTAACAAGGTGTCCTTTAATAGTTTAATTCCCCTTTTCTAAGAAAAAAACCCACCTACAAGTATGACTTTTAAGTGCTGTGATTTTATTTTTTTTTTTTTTTACAGATAACTGTGTATCTGAAACAGTGAGAGAAAGCTATTTGTTGATTTGCTTTTAAAAATAAGTCTTTTGATTGTTCAAGCATAGGTTTTGACTTGGAAGAGTTTTGGAAACAAAACTTGTTTGGTTTGTTGTTTGGTTTACATTATACTTGAAATGAGACATTAGTAGTTCAGGTCTGATATGCAAATACTTAATCATGTGGTTGAGTTTTGCAAATAAGGAGTTCTCCAGGTAATGATTTCCCGTGTGCTGAAGGGAGACTGACCAGGATTTATAAATCTATATTTATCCCTCCTGGCCACAGAGAGCGAGGAGATTGTTTTCTTGCTGATGGTTCCTAGCAGCTGGAAAAAATATTTGATCAAAGATGTTGAAGCAAAAGGTTGGCCTGTTCAGGGTTCACAAGAAAAATGGCCTAGGATCATGCCACATGACATAAATTTCCTTGGTAGTTCAAAGAAGGTTTGAGGATAGACAGTTTTTTGCTGACTAGACATACCCTACACTGAAAAACACAAAACTTGACATCTATAGAGAAGCTTGTTAAGTCAAAACTTGAGGCTGTGAAGCTGGATAGAGCATTCTAGAGAATTGAAGGGAAGTATGGTAGGGTCATCTTAGCTCTTTAGTTTGATTACATAAATATTTTAATCTAGATGCATGTAGATCTGCTGGACCTGTACGTTACCCCAAAGCATTAAGTTCTGTACTTTGAACAGAACTAGTGACCCATCTAAAATGTGAGGGCCTTTAAATTTCCTTTTGAAAACACAATTAGATGCCTGTAGGGGTTATTGATCGGTATGAGTTCCATGCTGCTTCCATGCTGATCCATGGAAGGTGTGACCTATGAACATCTCCACCTGGGAGCCTGGCACAGTTCTTCAGAGGCTTGGAACTTTAATTTTGTACCTGCCAGGCTTCATCCCAATTAGCCTTCAACATATATGACAGTCTTTTACAAATGGGTCTGTGAGATTGGTGCAGAGTGTGTACAAAACAAAAATGCATGTTAGTAAGATGTATTTTTGAACTTCTTTTAGGAAAAGTTCCCAAACTCCTATTTGTATATGCCACTTCAAGACGAGAAGAGAATGATCAATCCAGTGTTATAGAAATAGTCTCTGTCCACAGAGATGTTTTATTTTTTTAGACAAATATCAAAAGTATAAATCTAGCAGAAGAATGGCTGTGCTGGATCAGAGCAAAGTTGTGTTCAACTTCACAAGATGGCCAACAGCCATCAATTCGGGCACGAAATGTTAGATTTTTAGTTAGAACCAACTAATGTAGAGCTGTTGACTGGATGGGATTTTTGTTGATTTGCATAAATAAGGCTGAAAATTGCATGACCCTCTTGTAATATTTTCCTTAATGCTTCACTCAGGGAGTGACAAACCCAAGAACAGCAAAGAAATGTTTTAGCCCTTATTTCTTGTCTGAGCACAAATCTTTCCATTTCTTCCTCTAATTTCTTAGTAGTTTATGTCAGCAAGACAGTTTTTTACCTTGGGCATGAGGAGGCTTGGGCCTTTACTTCATTTGATCTAAAAAAAAAAAAGTAGTCTTTGCAGAGTGCTCCTAGTAACCAGAGAAGAGTGCCCCAGGCCATATCTGGGACTGGAAGCCTCCATGGGGGTTTTGAATGTGAACAGAGCTCTTGGCCGTTGCTCTCTTACAAATGTCGCTGTTCCTTTTACCCAGCACTCACTCTGCAGTAGAGCTGCACTGTACGGCTGTGCTCGTATTTTCATACATGTCTGTAATGATACACGGGCATAAACAAACAGTATTCGTTTGCACTTTACTGTATCCAGAGATCTGAAATTATGACTGGAGCCCAGCTCTGCTAGATCCTCTACAGTCAGCTTTTTTTGTCCTGTATAGACATAGGGATATAAATAAAAGTCCCCGAGGCAAAGTACTCCCATCCTAAAGCTCCTTCAGCCTGCTGGAGATAGGTGGTGTCACGTGTAAGCAGAAAAAATAAGGGACCTATGAGTCCCCTCTCCACAGTATTTCCAAGTCTCACAGTTTGTCTCCTCCTTTGCTTTGTCCTCTGCTTTTTTTTTTATCTTTTTCTCCCCAGCCATACAAATTCCCCCTTTTCATTCCCCACTCTTTCTGCTTTACTTCTCCCCTCGCTCATTCTCTTCAGCATTGCAGCAACGGTAGTCAAAAGAAGAAAGGCAGAGAATTGTCTGTTACTAAATGTGTGGTACTGGTGGGAAATTAGGGAGGAGGAAAAGAAGAATTAATTATCCATAATTTAAGGGTTAAGAAATAAGATTTTTCCCATCTAATACTAATATTTGAAGACACCCTAAATTTGTGAGAAATGCGAACATTCCTTCTTTCTTCACCAGAAGGCTCTGCAGCTACAGTGATGGAGAAGGAGAGAGAGGGTCAAACCTTATGTTTTTATCCCTGCTTTCTGTAAATCATCTACAAAGAGACTTTTTTTCTCAAGGTTCCTGAGCGTCTGCTGCTCCAGTTTCTCTGCTGCTTCGGCAGGATGAGATATAATTGTAATCTGTTGCTTTGAGATCCTTCTGTGGAAGACATGAACCAAGTACAAGTTGTTGTTAGGAGTCTGTGTTTATCTTGTCGTCACTTACTAGAAGACCGTCTATTAATTTTTCTTTTGTTTATTTTTGAAAAGGTGTGCAGCTGATATGATTATCTCAAGTCACCTGGATGAGTCAACACAGGCAACACTAAGTGAGTTTATACTTTTTTTTTTTAATGAAAAATATTCATGCTCCAGGTCAATTTATTGCCATATTTCCTGCAATTGCAAACAGAGAAAAGTGCTACTGACATTTTCTTAGGTTTTTATAGGAAATGTGGCTCTATAACCACCTAGTGGAGAAGCAGATGGTTATGCTACTCTGTGTGTATGATTGTTTACCCTAAAAAAGAAAAAAAAAGTCAGTCATGTAACTTTTTCAGCACTGCCCTTGAGAAAAAGCTGATAACCTATTACACTGGAGAATATCTGTTCACAGACCTTTCGTACAAAAACTTCAGAACAGTGATAACCAAAAGCATTTCCTCTTGTAAATATGTATTACAAATATGTCTACATCAGCCTGAAATCTCACTGGCCATTCATCAGCACAAATAAGGTTTTTGAAAATAATTTCTTTTCTGCTCTGGAGTGGAAACACATCAAATGTTGTCTCAGTGCATATGAGCAGACACTATTTTTGTGGACATTTTGCATTTGTATTGATAAATTAGGCATAATGCTGATAATGTCTGAATAACCTGCTATAAAATAGTGAAATCCAGTCAAAGATTCATTTTACTTGAAGGAAGGTGCAAGATGATATGCAGACACTTGAACCTTCTGTAACCTTATTCAATGTTGGTGCTGGAGAGTGATCTTCTGAAATTTAAGAAGGGAATTAACAAAGGACATAATGCTGGTGGCAGTGGCATTATCTTCACCCCCACTGAATTATTTCATATAGAAAATTAACCAGAGTAAGAGACCGTGGTCCTCCTGCTGATGTTTTCCTGCTGGAACTGTGAGATTTGATGAAGTACCCACTGAAATAAAAAACAAGGTTTGAGTTGTAGTCTGTGGATTTTGTGTTGGGACCAGGGATAAGGAGTCATCCCTGGGCTATGCTGAACTGTGGGATACCAGGGAGGGAAAGTGCTGAACTGCTCTCAGCCATTGCCAGAAACGGGAAATGCAAATAGGGATCATGAAACCAGCTCTTTCCACAAAGGACTGACAAGGATATCACCTGTCATGTAATGGACGTGTACAGCACACACACCGGGTTTCTGGGTCTCCTTGCCTTGCACAGCTGTGGTGTTTAGGTATATCCAGGGAGCCGCACTCAGGTGGCTTCATGGAGAAAAGGTCTCCCCTGGGAAGCTGATATGGCTCTGCTGCTCTGCAGCATCGGGGCTTTTCACCTGCTCAGGCATCCCGTACACCAGGCTGAAGAAGATTAGTAGGATCAACTCGGGCACCTGGGGTGCTGAAGCAGGAGGGGGATCCTTCACTCCATCACAAAATGTAGGCCTCTCTCTGTAATACAGTGTTAAGTGGGGACAGATCAGAGAGTTCAGAGTCCGTGAGATGTAGCAGGTGTGATAGTGTTTCTGTCAAAAGGGTATTGTCTAGATTAACATGAAAATATGAAAAAACGTTGATACGTGAAATCACTGGGTAAAGAAGTTTTTAGTTCACGTTGGCAAAAGAAGTTTTTTATTATAAAACATAAAATATAGCATTATTCATAAAACGTAAAATGCTTTATCCTGAAGCCAAGTAACTGTGTCGTCTTCAGCCTTATTTCTTGTCATGCTGTAGAAAAGAGTGGATCTTGATTAACCGAGTTGTATATCTGGTTCTTGCTAATCAGGAATGATCCGGTGAGATAGTGGCCATCCTTCAGTGTGCCAAGCATAACGTTACAGAAATTATATTTTTGCAATGGATGCATTAGTCAAGCAGTTTGAGGTGTTTTCTTATAAGAACTTTTGATTGATACTTTGTTTATAAGACCTGCTGTTCTGGATGTTTTATGCTTCTGGGTGGATAGAACAGAGGCAGACTCTCTTTTGGTATGGAAAGATTGAGTTTCTTCCTCCTGCTCTTGGTGGAGGGCTAGTATTTGTTTCCCTGGTACTTCTTGGGGTGAGGGGAAGACAAATTTTGGTTATCAGGAATATTCTAATTAAACTTTTTTTTATACTGTCTATGTAAACAAGGTGCTCAGACATTGTAGCAATTCCACCTATGCCAAATTTGAAGGTATGCACCTATTACGTATTGCTAATACCAAGGAGTTAGAAAGATTACTCTTCCTTTGGACCTAGACCAGTACTAGGAAAAATCTCAGAATAAAGTGAGAGTTGCATATTAAATAAGTTGGAACAAAACACACTAGGTTGAACTCAGGTCCTTTGGATAACATAGGTTGAACTATGTCGTCTTTGGTGGAACTCAGGAAAAAAATAAGATATTGATTCCTAAATTCTGTATCAAGGTCTACACAACTCTCCTTCCTTTCTACAGCCTCTTGTGATTCTGCTTTACACACTTTTTTGTTTTCCTCAATCCTGCAGCTTTTTCTGTCTTGGATTCTGGATACTGGGTATTCACTTCCCAGTAGTAAGGGAATACTTACCTTGTTTCTGACTTTCTGGTGAACTTTCAAGATCTTACTATCTATATGATAAGAGATAAGATATTCATGCTCAAAGTGGTCATAAAATATTCTGTCTATGATTTAGATTTACCTCATATATTTAAAGGATGAAGATTGAAACACAAGCTAGGTGTGTAAAATTGACATATTTATGTACAACTATGATATCTCAAATATCAAGCCTACAGTCAGTACCAAAAAAGTGTGATAGAATTTTAATTGGCCCTAAGCCATTACCCCCCAAATTACATGTGGTTTTAGAATTACATTGCCATCTAGGAATGCTTAAATGTCCACCTTAGATCATGCTTCCAAACCTTGGTTTTATTAATAATAAAGGAAGCTTTTTTTCTTTTCTTTTGTGAGTATGAGATAGAGTTAGGACAGACTTTACAATGTATCTGGCATTGAATCTAGCTAGTAATACGATTCAAGAGAAAACATCATTCTTTTAATTTTTTTCAAACTTCTGTAGATCTTTCAAAGAAAGTTCCAGTTATCTTGATTTTAATATATTCCTTTTGAAACCTTGAAGATTCTAATATTTGGCCTGAAAATACTTTAGCTTCACGTTATGGTGAGTGCATTTAAAATAGTTACACTCAACAAAGGGAGGGCAGGAGATGTTTCGTGTGCCCTTGCCCCTGGGTTGGAGGCTGCAGTGAAGCTGCAGCCAGGAGGGGGCACAACGAGCAGCTGTTCCCCTTAACCCCTTGAAAAGTTTATGGCATAATCGGAGGCAATTTATGCGGGGGTTTCATACAGCACCTTTTTATTGCACTTCTAACACGAGTGAAATAGTGGCAAGGAGAAAGAGCCACAGTGTTACATAATAGAAGAAATAAATTTTAATTTTTCTTTCCTCTCACATCTTTTTTGCCTTTTATGCATCTTCAGCCTTCAAATGGTACATAAGACATAAAATGACAGTTTTCCATTGATTATAATAAAAATCTCTTTTTCTAGATTTGTATAAAAACTTGTTTCTTCAGTATTGTGTGTCTAGAATAAAGTAAAACTTAGCTTGACATGAATGTGGCTTATAGACATGTTGTTCACGTGTCAAAGGTGTAATCGGATCTATGGGCCCTAAGAATACATAAGCTCAAAGCAATTGTTAGGTGTGACATTTTTTACTTTGGGTAAGACTTTTAGCACATTGAGCAATTAAGTATTTGTGTGCACCAAGTATGCGCTCAACTGCTTGTATAATTTGCATGAATAGCTAGTTGCACACATAAGTACACAATTAATTAGCTGCCTGTGCTATTAACTGCTGTGGACGTGCAGCTATATCAGTTTGCTTTTTTAGGAGTGCTTATCAGATACATGAGTAGAGAAAGAATAAACAATAAATATCACACTTCGTATGTATGAGTCATACAAAGTTGCTGTCATCATAAGCCACTAGCTCCTATTTTAAAAATAAAACTTAATTGCAAAATGTCTAAGAACCGTTTATAATCAACATACCTTCATGCTGACCTGACAAGTGCTGTCATATGCAACTGTATCTCAGGTGTTTAAACCTCAGTAACAGTTGCTACGTACAACTCTCCATCATGCATTCCAACTTGGTCACACGGTTCCTAGTTTTTAAATGTGAAACGTTTGCGAAGGAGCCTGGAGCCCAAGAGCTGAAGTCACTGCAAGTTCCTTTTTTGCCTTCACTGAGCTTTGGATCAGGCTCATCAACCCCAACGAGGGGCAGGTTGCTTGCACAACACTTATAGAGGCTCCTTCCCTATGGATGAATAAACCATTTATAATTGTATTTTGTAAAGTGCACAGTTGCCATAAATGGTATGAGATTTTTTTTTACTCTGAATTGGATTCTTTGTACTGAAATGTGTAGTTAGCACAAATATTCATCCTGCTCGACTGTATAAGCTGAAAGGGCTGAGAGGAAGCTATGAATGTGCAAGTCACACTGACATTTCACTCCTCAGTCCTTTGCCCTGATACTGTAACTTCACTATTTCTTGGCAAAGGCATAAGTGGGGAACATATCTAGCTAATACAAGAAAACGTTAACTCTTCATGAGTGATAAAATTCAGGGCTGAAAATGATGATGTTGTATTAATTGAATTCTCTGTTCCTTTCTTATATTTGTGAGTTTTAGGAGCAGGAACCTCACACAGCTATGAGGCAAGAAAAATGTGTGTAGACTGCTTATTTGTTGAAAACCAACAGTGAGTGCTACAGTACTTAGAAGGGAACTATAATTGCTCTAAGCTTTTCCTCTTCTGGGATGTATAGCACTCTGATCTTCATAATCCTGGGTATTGAGAATTGAATAACAGTTGTCTTGTTTCAAGTAAAATGAAAAACATCAATTGCATCTCTCCTCCCTGACCCTTACCCTGGCAGTATTGCCTTGAAAAGCAATTTTCCTCCAGAACCACTGGCATAGTAGTATCCTTAAAAATTAAGATATTGTTTCATTATTTCTTCAGATTCTGAAAACAAATCACCATCAATACTCTCTATTTTAATATCTAATATCAACACAAAAAATGAAAGGATGCACTAAGAGTGAGGTTTGTATATTTTAATTGAAATTATATACTTTTCATATGTGACATTTGTGGTGGAATGCTTCTTTGATTGGAGTTAAGCTTCAGAATTAAGGTAGCTCTAATAATCAACATCCCCATGAAAACGTGCATTCTCCTCATACGTAATACTTCTGTTTTTCTAGGCAGGATCTCCCTACATATTTTATTGCAATTTCTTTCCATTGGTATTTTTCTTCAAAGTCGCATTTGAAATAACTAATAGACAAAATACTTGTACACATGCTTTAGAGTAACAAACAAATAAACCCCCCAAGTAATTGTCAGTCCATGTCAGCAATTCAGTTATCAGGATCACATAAACCCATGTCTTATATATTCCATCCAGAATTGTTTTAAGGTCCTTGTATGCATAGAATTTTGAAATATATTATTTGAATATAAAAGTAGATTATGTATTTCCCCTGTGGCTGGCCAAATGTCTTTCCAACAAAGGGTAAAATAAGAAGGCTATTTTTTGTGTAAAAGAGTGATCTTTTTAGTCATGCTTGATTGCTTTTTCAGGACTGTCTCCATTTATAATGAGATATTCTTGGACTCAGTTGAACCAGAAAGTTTAGTAAAATTGTTACGTTTTTACTTCCAATACCTTGAATTAGTTAAACTGTCTCAAACTCAGTATTTTTAAAATATGTGATATATATTGGATTTCTTCATTCACCGAGTGAACATGGCATAAAACGGAGATATATTTAGCATATTTACAAGAAATATTTGTTTTAATCTTTCACACTTGTCAGCACTTCACACTAATTTTGTCTTATCTGCTGCTAAAGAGTTACACAGTAAAGGAGGCACTTGTTATTCAAATCCCTGTTAATATTCCATATCATAGTTTGGCAAGAAAGCTGTTACTGTATTGAACTGTGATACAGGAAAGTTTTAATTATCTGTACTTTTCAGAGCACTTGTCCTAGGACGTCTGTGCTAGAGTGCCAAGAACAAGGATGTGAATTTACTTTTATCAACAATTTAAAACGGCATTATAAAATGTGTTCCATGATACTGTTTTTAAAAGATCTCATGTGCAATGAAATTGAGGGGGAAAAAAAGGTATTTTTATTATAATCATAGTAGCCAGATAAAATGGCAAGTATGAAATGCTTTAGAAATATTTATTTGTAGTTAAAGATATATTTCAGATTCCCTAAGTTTTACAGTTGGATAACACACTGTCATTCTTCCATGCTTAGCTTGAGTCTAGTTCTTACATTACTCTATATGTAATGTTTTCAATGTATTTTTAAAAAATATTTCATTGTAATATTAATAGAGCTTACAGGCAAAAAAATCTCTATCAGCTGTGGATCAAGCAGTAAAACCCTACAGCAATTCTTTTTCAAAGGAAGAAATGGATATTCAAGATTTTATTTTACAGTATATACATCAGGCAGCATGAGAAGGAGCTCTTTTACTTCTGAACCCATAGCGAAAGCCTGTGGCTCATCTCTCCTGTAATTGTCCGTTCTTTTTATAAGATTTATTTTTGCCTGTGGTGCTGAAGTGAAAAAGTCACCCAGCTAAAATGTAGTTACTTCATTTCCAAGTAAAAACAATAGTGTTTTCATGTCCATACTTATTATTATTCTGAGAATGTACTAATTTGTTACATCCAAGATGACGGTTAGTTTGGTCCATGAAAGAGGCACTGTGCCAACTACTGCAGTTAAGTAAAAGGACTTCTTTCATGGAAAGTAGTGGGACAGAAAGTAGCCTGCAGTGCTTGTGGGTACGGGGAGGCAGATTGCCAACAGAGTCATCCTGGTATCAGGCTTTACTGTGTTGGGTTCTGAATGGAGTTAAAACTATGATTTCACTAAATGTCGGCATGGGCAGCCAAATTTTGAAACCACTAGTGCTCTAAGGAGCAACTGATAAATGCTTTATCCCTGCGGGCTGTAGTCGATGTTGCACAAGGATTTTGCATGTGCTCAATGCATTATCATTCTTGGCATTAAGCTTAGATAATTGTCTACTTATATTGAGCCTGTAACAGCAAAATACAAGTGAAGAGGCATGTTTTACAAAGTAAAACTATGAAATAGGTTTAGCTATATTACTATGGATTTTTTTTTTTTTGTTCTATCCTACTAAATTTGAATGAGAATGAAGTATGATTCTATACCTTAATTCTGCTCAAACCAGGGTGGTCTCATAATTTTGTTTTACATGCATGACATTGCTTAAGGTCATTAGTTGTAAATCTTAGTATAAAAAGACTGAAAATATATTCAGTACTTTGTAGTTACCGAATACATATTTAAAAGCCTCTATGAAAAGTTGGGACCTACATGGCAGATTTTCAGTTACTGAATGGTCAATTTAATGATGTAGATTAGCTGTATCTAAACAGTAAATGGAGATAGGCTGTTGCAAAGCTTTGATGAATCTCTCTGATGCATATCCCAGTTGATCAATTTTCTAATTTTAGAGATCAGTATTCTGCGTTTCAATCCTAATATACTCTCTGGTTACATTCTATTTGAAATTTAAATTAGATCAGGTATAACTTTATTTGTATTTTATTGTTTTTTTGCTCTATCTGGTCTAACAAACACAAATCAAATTTGAATTTGGCCTTTCTCTTTCAGTGACTAAAGTAATGATCTCATTTTTTCTTAGTGTTACCTGACTTCTAATTAATTATTTAAATCACTATCATATATTAAAAAGAGCCTTCCATATTGGTTAAATGTGTCTTTTTAAAGTGTGGATTGCATTGACAGATTTTGGTCAGCAGAGTTAAATTCAACTATTAAGAGTTTAGCAGTTAAACGAGTAATTTTTGTGTCTTAAAGTTTTATCCCACAGATGATTACTGCAACAGCTGTGCATAGTATGGCCAACTTCACATATATAAATTCTGTGTTTACTGTATCTATTGGGAATATGTAGGGAGCTTTGTGTGTAAATATTAAGAAATATTGAAATAATTTACTTGGGAAAAATCCTATTTTGTTTTTATTGTTCATGTTCCTGGAGCTGAAGTAGTGTCTGCAAATGTGTGAATTACTTTTTTTTTTTTTTTTTTTTACATTTTCAACATGAAGGCTACTAGCGTCAATCCATTTGATAAACCATCCTCTCGGACACATGCAAATCCAAATAGGTTATTGAGTATGCTATTAATATCGCCTTTACAATGCAGGATCTTTAACATACAGAATAATTAAATATTTGTAATAAAGCAGTTAACTCGAGCAGTTTATTGCCGTGATTTGCAAAACTGCATTGAGCCGCTTTCTTTTCATTTCATTGATAGTGGAACAAACATTTCTTTAATATGGCTACAGCGCATTCTAATTTTGTTGCAAAAGCTTAGATAAGGATCAGGCCCCCTCTGAATCACTGCTTTGACCTATGACATTGAAAGTGCTGAAGCGCTTTGGCAAAAGAAGAGTTAGTCATTCATTATTATGCACAGGACTTTCCAGTTCTAAAGGGGCTCTGTGCTTTCTCTCAGATAGACTTTGTTTGTTGGAAATGAGAACTGTATTTTGGCAGTAAAGGACAAGAACTGAAGCAACTCTGCAGGCAGACTCATTATGACATAATCCTTCATTAATCCTTATTCTCTATTAATAGATCATGACAGAAGTTTTGCTTTGCTTGACCATCTTCACCAGCAAGATATGAGAAAGCATTAATAGACAAAGGTCCAAACTCTGCTTTTAGGACTGTCATTTTATTTACAGTGTTATGAAAGTATGTATTATTACCTTGGAGAAGTTAGTATATTAAGGGATGGGGCTTTTTTTTCAAGAGAAACCTAGCTATGTATCATAGACATGTGATTTATCTATTGGAAAATGGATTACTTGTATCACTCCCCTGTCAGATAAATACACTGTAAAAATTAGGTGTTGATTGCAAACTTGCTGTAGGAAAAATATAGGGATGCAAGACTCCATCAGTAATGAGGTGGCAGCAAAAAAAAAAGGACTGAAGGTAGAGAATGTAAGTGGTATATGAAATGAATGTAGCAAAATATGACCAAGAGAAGGAAAACCTGTTGGCTTTTTGTTTCAGAGAAAGATCAGGAAAAAACTTAGAACATAGCTATGGAGTGGTTTAGGACAAATTTTTGTAACAAATACAAAAATATTGTTGTATTATTTATTATAAGGAAAAATGTGTAGGTCAAGAATAATGAGGTTCATATTTGCCTGATGTAGCAATGTGTGGTTCTTGACCATTCTCAGGCTCTCATAGACAGGCAGTGGTGAGGAGCACTAAGTGGTGATGAAAACATAAGTGAATGAAATACTTTGGTGTATTGTTGACTATTGACTCAGTTGTGCCTGGTTCTTGTTAGAGCTGGACTAGATTATCTTGCATTAGATTAGCTTGCATTAGATTTTGACTGTGCCATAGTGTATAGAACTTCAAAACTAGTTTGCTCATCTGCTGAGATATTCCTGTAAAGTTGCTGATGACCGAGTAGGCTAGTGGGTTTTGTTATACAAATTAGGCTTTGTAAGAAGCATTAGTATTCTCAAATATAATTTTTACTATAAGCCAAAACGTAATTTCTGAAACAACTGTCTCTATTCTACGAAAGCTATACTGCAGCATTTGTTCATTTTAACTGCAATGATCTGTGAGATTTTGGTCATTTACAGGGGGTAAACCAGACTATCTCTATTGCCTTCTGTGAAACTATGCTGAGTTACATCCACTGTGAATTATATCACTGATTTTATTACACCTTCTTTTGATTTTTTTTTCTCTTTGACATGATACATGCTTTGTAGTATCAGTTGGGGTGGGGAAAAATGGTGTAGAAATTCCCAGTGGTTTAGAAGCTAAGCGAAGAAGATTTGTTTTTTAAATGCAGAAAGCGTGCTGACTCTTTGAGGCACTTCCAGGATTTGGTGCCTAGCAAGACAGGTGAGAAAAACAAGTACATCTGAAAATATAGGAAATAATAAGGCAAAGTTTTATTTGCTCTTAGCAGGACAATATTTTATGTCTGAAATTCTCCATATATTATTCTTTTGTGCAGTTTCTTAGCATACTGGCTTTTCTGTTCAGAAAGGTATGAAATACGAATACATTGTTAAATATTTCCATAGGGAAGCTTCCCCATTCAAATAGAGGAGATAATGCGAAGTATTTTACAGTTTTTATTTTTTTTATTGCCATTTAATAGAATACTTTTGCAAACAAAAGCTCTACACTTGCTACAAACTGTGAAAAACTTGTCAAGTTGTTATTCCCTCTGGAAGTAACATTTATTGATTCAACTTTTCTACTGAGAATTAATTTTGAATCTGACTTAGGCATAACATGACCTTTTGGATAGAAGGGCAAAGAATAAATGGGAAAACCATAATTCAGAATTTCTAAACTATGTACTCTTGTTTTACACTTCTGTGGGAGAATGCACAATAAAACTTCTGAGTGTAGTTTTACTTCTTCTGCTACTCTAGACATACCCACATATAAAATGCTGATAGTTTTCACACTGTTGTGGTTACATAAGGGCCTTTGCCTGTTCAAGACCTGACTAAAGCTCACTGCTTCAGCACATGTTTTTAGTAGTTACTTTCTGTAGAAGAGATTTGATACTAGGCAGCCCTTTAATCTAGCAGATGAAAGGCATAACAGGACGCAATGAATGGACACTAGCACTGGGCAAATTTAGTCTGGAAATGACATACCGATTTTTAACATTGAGTAATTAACCATCAGACCAACTTATATCAAAAGGCTGGTATGTCTATCATGCTAAACTTTAAAACTGAAACTGTGTATTCAAATAGATGTTATGCCTTGAATGCAAGTAACAGGTTGGAAGAATTATCAGGTGAACTTCCCCTCTCATTTGTGTTATATGTGGCTTTAAAATGAATTATTGTATTTTCTGAAGTTCAGTCATCATTTGTAATTTACTGTTATACTACTCCGTATGATTCAGATTAAATCGTTTCTGATTACTGGAAGTTCTGTGGTAAGCCAAGGGAAAACGAATGATTCATCATGTTTTCAAGTATTCAAAATTGGTGGCACCATGCTGGCTTGTGGCAGTAGCACACATCCTGCAAGAACCTGAATTGCTGCTAGCATCTGTATATAGTAACGCTATATTGTCTTTTGCATTTGATGTCATCATTTCGGCACTGAAATCATGTCTTTGGAAAAAGTTATTCTCATTTATCCTGGTCTCCTTAGTAATCCCCGTAAAAATAAGGGGGGTTCAGCACATCAAATCAGCCATTTTCATAATATGACACTTTTAGTATTCAACTTTTCATTGGCCACCATGGCAGGGTCTAGGATGTTAGATATGTACCTGTGTATCAGGGACTAAAATATTTTTTAAAGGTTAGACAATTTTTCAGAAAATGAGGTCATGGGTGTGGTGGATTGCAAACTGAATGATATCATACCATTGTGAGAAAACCAATATTCGGCATTATATTCAGGAAGTTTTGAAATAGATGTCAGTGACAAACAGCACAAAACAAGACCAAGGATAAGAAACAATAAACTTTAACTACAGCAAGAAGGATTCTTGGCTAGAATGAGAGAGGATCTTTCTAGCAGTTAGGATGGAAGGTCACTGTAATAGTTTACCCGGAGATTGATGAAGTTACTATAATTACAAGTCTTTTAACAAGTTAGGCAAACATCTGTCAGGAGTGGCATAATCACAGAAGATTCTGTTTTTGTCAGGGAAGTTGAGGTTGGACAACAGGAGGTGAAGAAAACGTGAAGGTCAGACTAGTACCTAAGCTTCTGCCAGCCATTCTCTCCCTAAATAAAACAATGATTTCTTCAGGTGACCCATAATTCCAAGATCTTCTATGGGTTGCCTCTCTGAGAAGTCAAAGAATCGGCATTAAGCTGTAGAGAACCCTCTGTGTTTCAGTTCCAAAAGAAAGGGACTTTGATAGGGGCAGTAGTTATGGGCAGAGTTGTAGGACTGGCAGTTGGTCAGATAAAGTTGGCCACCACCTCAAATGAAATTACAAGAAGCACAGGCATCTACCTGATCCTGTTATTTCTAGTAGTAGCTATGACAAATACGCAAGTCTGGCAGAGTAAAAGAGAAGGGAGCAAAAAAAAAAAAAAAAAAAGCTTATATTCTCCAGAAAGCTTGGAGTTTGGGTTGAGCAGTTAGGAGATCTGTGAGAAGGCTGTCACCTTCACAGACAAGATATCATCTAACACCATGGGGGACCTTGCTTTCACAGTCTCAGATGGTAGCCAAGACCAGTTTGCATGGCACTTCCAGAAGCAACGGATAGGGCTCCCCCTTAGACATTAGCAGCAGTGGTCATGCAGTTCTCATTTTGCCTGCAGCCATTCGCATTTTCCCAGGGAGTGGAAAATGGACCTCTGGAGAACCTGTCATTTAAATTAGTGGTGTTGCTTGCCTTCAGGAATTACAATGCTTTTCATATGATGAAGAGATTATGAGGCAACCTACCTGTTCCTTAGGGAATTATCTCAAAGTATCTATAAATCTCTATATTAACCAAAATTCTGAAGAATCACCCACAACTATCATGAATTTTTCATGTTATCTCAGAATAGTATGGATATTTTTCATATTATCTCAGACAGCAGGTCTATAGCTGAGGACAAACCATACTGAGCTCACCCCACCTTTATAGATAAGGAGTAATTTTGATAGAAACACTAAAAAAAAAAAAATTATTGGGGTCACATGACTATGGAACCTATCAAATCTCTCTTCATTAGAGAGTTTGTGAAAATCTGTCTTCACTAGAGAGTTTGTGAAAACTTCTAGTCTTCACAATCAGGTATGGCTATAAGTGAAGTTGTGGGTCATAAACAAGTTCTCAGCTTTTTACACCACAGTCGTATCAACCCCCAGTTGCAAACCCCGTTACTCCTTCACTCTTCGCAGAGCCTTCTGACATGGGTCTGTTATGATAAGACGTCCTCTCGCTTCTTGGTATTGGAGTGAGTGGAGATTTCTCATCTGAATGAGGAAAAGAGGGTCTTTTCCAAATTCTGAAGAGAAAGGAGCATGGCAATGCAGCTTGGATTTAATGAAATACAGTTCCTTCATTCAGCAGCTGTTCAAGATGGCAATGCTGGTCACCAAAACCACCACCTGGACTTCAAAATATCTTTTTCTGCATCTTAGAAGTACCTTATATTGTAGTAGTTCAAAATTACTACCAGTTCAAAGTCCTGTAGGTATTCATAACAGAACAGTATACTTTGGGAAAAACATTGTATAAGTACATCTCTAAATGGAATAGAGAAACTGCTTTTTGCAGGTGTCTTTACACAGTTACTTTTTGACTTGGCTCTTCTGTTTGTAGCAATATATGAAATTATAGGTGTATAAATACAGTAGAGAACCAAAGTAAACCTATTTTAAAAAGGTAAAGAGTTTTAGATTGGATATCAGTAAAAATTAAGTTTATGATGCATTAGAATAGGCTGTTTCAGGAAGTGGTTGAGTCACCATCCCTGGAGGTATTTAAGAGATGTGCAGATGGGAGATGGTTTAGCAGTGGAGTTTGCAGACCTGGGTTAACAGTTGGACTTGATCTTAAAGGTCTTTTCCAACCTCAACGGTTCCATTATTATATATATATATGTGACTGGGCAGCTGATCAGTGAGCTAGTATTTAATAGTCTGATGGCACAAAGTAGAGGGTTTTGTATATAGGAAGGAGTCTTTTTTGGGCACTAGAAGGAGTGATTCTGAATCATTTTAGTTTTTAGAGCTTTGTGAGTGATCCAACACATGGAATATGGAGAATCTAGGTATTCAAATGGAAGTGAATGGAAATTGCCATTTTTCATGAAAGGAGCATGAGTTTGTTATGATGCCAAGTGAAAAACAAATATGCACAGATTTCTTCTAAAGATCTGCCAATAACACTGAAACTTCTGGCATCACTGGGATGAATTTCAGATTCTGAAAGGATATAAACAGCCAGAAAAACAGAATAGAATGAAAGTAATTGAAAACATGTGATCCCAGGTCTTGTGCACAGATTTAATTAAGATCTCTACCTTCTAGTGCCTTTGCCAAGCAGTTTTTCTAAACCTTAGGCAAAATAGGTTGGCTAGTTCACATTTGGAGGCACAGACGTTTATTTTCATGGTACAGAGGGAATCCCTTTGTTCAGAACTATGTTACTTCAAACGAGTATTTCATTAGGGTGAATATTTATGTAAATTTTGGATATGCTCTGTGTACTGGAAAAACTCTTCCCGAAAATATGCAGCACATCAGTAATGAGTAGTTGTTGGGTTTTTTTCTCATTGCCTTGTACTCTTCTTAGAGATGTAAAGCAACACATCTCATGTTTCCTCCCCTTTTTGCACGCAGAATAGAAATTACAGCTACAGCTTAGCTTGTTTTGCCCATGGATCAATGCCAGAAAGCAGTTTTGAAGGTGTTTTAAAATGAAGACATCTGGCAGCTGGCATACTTACAATTCATTTGCCAAAGACAAGTTGCATGCTGTTGGAATTTTCAATTGAAGGTCACGCACCAGGTAAAAATCAGTCAGGTGGAGCTCGTGTGTGGTGAACCCACACACTTGAAGAATTGTTGGCTCAGGGATGTGTGGGTGGGCTAAACTGTGAAGTATGTTTGTCTAATTTTTCTGCTTTAAATTGTGAAACTCAAAGCTACAAAGAGGTCAGTAAAGCTGACAAGAAATCACAAGGCTGAGATATTTCAGTGGAACCATCATCAATTAGTTTGAGCAGAGAGTGCCAAAAAAAAAAAAAAAAGACAAGATGAATAACAGAATCTGACATAATGTTGGACAAACACTTTGCTGTCGACTGAGTGGTCACACAGTTTTTACTCTCATTTTTTTCAGTAAGAAATAATCTAGAGGATTATTTGTACACAGGTTTCTGCTGACAGTGAATTAGTAACAGTGTGTCATTGTGCATTCAGTTATTCAGTGATGGCTCTGAGACTAAGCTGTTTACATTAATTGATGTTTAATGGTATTAATGCAGTATGTTTTACCATTATGAGCTTCCTCTCCATCAGTATGGTTACTTACCAAGATATTAATATTTCTAAATCAAGGGGTCTGTACCCAGAATGGCTTTACATATGTTTACGTGGAAAATGCATGTACTTTCTGTGTGATGTGGAGTAATGTTGTCCAGTTTTACTGCTGTGAAAATAAAAGTACGAGGCCTGAATTTTTCTCTCTCTGAAGCATGTTTTACATAAGAGAAGCTCCTTTTGCTTCTACCAGGTATAAATTATGACATAAATTCATATAAAAAAGAGGAAAATCAGGCCTAGGATACATGTATGCTGCAATGTTTAAAAGTATAAATGTAGCAGATTTTTCTGTGTTTTGCTAGGTCAAAGTTTCAGTGAGGCATTTTTAGAATATTTTTCATTCAGAACTTTGTTAGATATACATAAGCCTGTAAATGAACTATTTCTTTGAGCTAATTCTTTTGTCCAGTTTGAACAATATTGGCTTTGCTGAAGTATGAGAATAAGAAAAGCTATTTTCCTTACTGTTTCTGAGAAGGGAAGTTCAGAAATTAATTGAGCAGCATTATTCATCTGTTAAGGTCAATACTACTTGTCAAACACTGGAGAGTATCGATTGTTTCTTCTGCTTTGTAAGAACATAAACATTACTTTTGCAGTATTTTACCCAAAGAGTTTGGCAGAGGGACCAGATCCCAGCTGTTCCCTATAGGTATTTCTTCTAAAGCCTAGCCCCTAAACTCTTAAGCTGACTGAAAAGGTAACTTTATTGTTCAGACTATGACCTTTCTACACATATCAGACAAGGAGTGGGATAAATAAGGGATGCCTGATAACGGCATAAAGTGCAGGAACATGGACGTTTCTGCTTTTAAGGGAGTTATTTGCACCTGTTTGATTGTACTGCATATAGACTCGTGGCCAAAACACTGAAGGATTCATTGAAGCCAGAAACCCCCAAATCCCACTAGAATGTTATTTATGGCAACAAAAGTTTAAAGGTAAATACATCTCCTTAAGCAGTTTATTGTCAATAGAGAGTAAAATTCTAAACAAATATTTACATTTATTTAAAAGCCCTTAAATCTGGTTGCTTACTAGGTGAAACTCAAGCTATGCTTCTTCTTTTTCTTCCATTAAATTGTAAGCTTCCCCTCTGGACAGCTGGACTTTACAACAGTCCCTACAAGTTCTGTTATGTCCTTGTACAGCTTGTAGGTCAACAGTAGCATAAGGCTGAAGCGCTGAGTATTACTATAAAAGAAATCATTGATAGTTGCCTAATATGAATTACTTTGAACCAGCTTTGGTGTCTTTGGTGTCAGAATTAGGAATACAAAAAAGGTGAAACTGTCACTTCTTGAGAGGTGAAGCATAAATTCTGTAAATGTAAAATAGTGTAAAATACTGGATAATTTTTTTGCTTCATGTAAGAGGGAATGCAGAGTCTAAAGATGAAATATGAAACTGCTTTGAGATGAGGATCTAGAGAAAATGCTGATGATTTGTCACAACTGTTCATCATTGCGCTAAACCTGTTTTGTTTTCCTGCTCAAATTCCTGACAGATAATGGCAATCTGACATTCTTACTGTTTTCATTTTACTGCAAAAAAGATCTACAGATAAGGGGCTGAAACCAAGTAGTGTTATTACATTGCAAGGCTCTCAGTCTCTTCAGACTGATTTCCTGAGTAACATAAGCTGTTTCTATGGCAGTTGTGAATATTGGGAAGTTACCCTTGCTTAATGTGAAATTGCATTAGTGGTTGAAATGAGCCTATCGTTATCCTTTGTAACTATCTCCAGACATATGAAATAGTGTACTTTGCCTCTATAGGTGAGCCAGAGGAAATTATAAATATTGTGTCGGACATGTTCAAAGTAATGTACCTAAGGAAGTGTTCTGATTTGATTCTAAATAAAAGATTCTGTTAGTTCACCTTAGGCTGTCAGGTGACTGTGGGAAAGAAAAGTGTCGTCTTCTTATTTTTTATGTATGGTATGATGCTTGCCAACCTCATGCTTGAGTGTGGCAAGACATGCATGACTTTTTGATTCAGATTCACTATTACACTCTTTGTATTTTATTTTGGAGCCCTGAGCCTGCTGCAGTAGGATACAATTGCGGTTTCAGAATTTTACGAAGTTTACAACTGCACTCTAAAATGCTTCAGCAGTAGCTGCTTGAGCCTAGCACTTGCTTTTGTTTAACACCACTCTTGTTACTCTATGCGGTCATTTCCTAAGTCTGTTATAGTACTGTTTTTCCCCATTGTTTCTCATGGGAGCTGAGATTCCCTAAACCACCCTGCTACTAGATCTTGGTTTTCCTGACAATTTATCAGCATGAAAACTCTTGATTATGAGGATCACTTCACCTTGGATGCCAGTAGATCCAAAGTTAAACCTCCCAGAGTATCTATAAAAGCTCTGTGTAGTGGAGATTTTACTTCAAGTGGTGTATCCATACGGAGTGTTTCCATTAATGATTTCTGAAGCTTTAGGAATGAGGATACTGTCCTCATGTCTCTGTTCTGATTATGCTGAAAGGTTAGCTGTAAATTCAGTGTTTTCATTGAAGCCTTTCCTTAGCATAATGATGTATTTGGCTTAGTTATTGTTTCTGTTAATTTTAATGCCCCCTGCTGCTGAGGAAATGGCATGTGCTTTATAAATGGAATTGTAAATATTTTAAAGGATACAAATATTAGTCTTTTAAGAATACAAGTGGGTATTTGGGGAGTCAGAAGTAATGCTATAGAATGCAATAACATCATCTAGACAAAATAGATCCAAACACATACTGAAAACATAGTAAGAAATAACTACAACTACACAACTGCTGTGAGCAGGTATCTAAATATATGCATATGTGTGTATATATATATGAACCTCTTTTACACATATCTGTTGGTACGGAACAGAATAGAAGGACTGTTGTAAAGAAATTTTAGAAAACCTTGAAGGAACATCACTGGAAAAGAGACTAAGGCTGGAGATGAAAACTGTAGAACCTTCAAAGACTTTTTCTATTTTTCTTTAATTGATTTGATCTGTCTAAAAGCCATTTATTTTTGCCCTGTTTTTTTCTTCTTTGAGACAAACATCATTCAGCTTTTGTAAAAGTATGCTGCTTTAATGGGAATGAAAATTTGAGGGTACTTAATTGCTAGGTGACACAAGATTTTATGCAACTTTTAGTCACAGAATTTACTCTTCTGAATCCAATAATATGTACAATTTCATGTGGATTGAAAATTGCGTGACAGATTGCTTGCAGGCATCATCCTATGGAAACAGGGAGTTAGAGACTTGAACAAGACTGAATTTGCTTAAAGACCCTGAAGATGTACTTGAGAGTTATTTCAAGATGAGGTAAAACTCCATAGTGTTGTGAAAGTTAAGACTGTAGGTAGAATGAACCAGTAAGAATGCAGGACGTAGATATGCTGCAGATCTAAATAAAACTCTAGAAGAATGAAATTTTGCTGAAAAAAAATCATTTAAATATAGTGAGAAAGATGATTCATTAATGAATATTCATTGGGAGAGACAACCTTAGAAATGAAGCTGGAAAAAATTATGCATGGATAGCAAAGAAGCATAATGGTCAGCAATAATTATTAAATAGTGTAATGCAATAGTTGTATACAGTGGTCATCAAAAGAAAGCCCCTTGACATAGTGCACGTAAGGCTGTACACTATAAAAACCTCAAAAATATAAAGAAAAGTGGCTCATCTATTTCTTCCAAATATTTTTAAACATCTATATTTTTAATCTATTTTAACATATATTCCTTTATTCTGGTATTTCATTTGTATTTCTCTATGAACTGCATTACTTAAACTGAACTTGTCTTATTCTAGTCTTCATCACAGCTACCCAATTGCATCAGCTTCTCTTCTTCTCATGAGGTATAGAGAGAGGAGATCCCCTCTACCCAGTGATTAATCAAGTACTGACATAAGAGCTGTAGTAGGGCTAGCCCTATTTCCATCATTCTTAAGTGTATTAAAAAATGCTAACTTTGTAACTCTGTCATTCAGTGTATGAATTTCTAACGCTCAATTTCTTCCTGTTTAAGTTCCTCATATTTAGTCTTTCTCGCAGACCTATTCAAAAAGAAACTAATATATGTATTATATGCACAATGGATGGCTTAGAACAGAATTCATGTTCACTGACAGTAGGGATCAAGTAAAGTTATTTGTTTTCTTAATTACAAATGATTTTATGTTGGAATATAGGCTGGACTTGGGTGAAGGGAATTAAACTCTACTGCCGTTTAATAGTTCTTATGCTTTGCCATTAACACATCCTTATACCGGCAATAAAATGTGACCAAGAGAAAGAACATATCTTCAATACAACTGTATTGTATTGTATCAAAGAGGCAGTGGGACTGTTGTTTCCCACATCTACATGGCCACTACATGGAGTGGAGTAAATGACAGCCATAAGATAGGACTGCCTACTTGCCTGAAAACAGGCACAGGCTTACAGCCTACATCAGATAGAGGGGACTGTAGAGAAATTTTGACCTGCAGCTGTGGAAGAGCCCAATTAAGAGCTAAGAAACCTCTGAAAACCCAAGTTAGCCAGTTTATGGCACTTAGTTACTTGCTTCTTCTCTATTTTGGAAAATGCACAATTATATAAATTAATGAATAAGAAGGATTTTCCTTAATCTCCTCTGATCTCTTACAATCCTACAAAATATCAGTTCAATTCCTTCAGTTGTTTATCTGTTTGTAAAGAGACTTCACTGAGCCTGAAAATGTCAGAGCATTTATATCTGTCGTGGTTTAGCCCCAGTCAGCAACTGAACACCACACAGCCGCTCACTCACCTCCCCACCTCTCCCCAGGGGTGGGGGAGAGAATTGGAGGAAAAATATAAGAAAACTTGTGGGTTGAAATAAGAACAGTTTAATAATTTAAAATAAATGAAATAATAATAATGTGTAATCAAAAAAAAACCAAACACCACCCCAATCTGTTTTCTTATGAGTCACTCCAGTGGATCACTTAGTATAACTCCAGGGAATAAGCATTTTCAGCTGACAATGAGGTCAGCAGAAGCTGAGGCAGTCCATGGTTATTAGCCATGCCCTCCTGGACAGACTCCATTGGCACCTTCAGCTTAATAGCGATTCTGAGAGGCTTGGCAATTTGGAACCACATTCCACTTTCACATTCAACACCTTACTCATATATAAAAGAGCTTCAAGTACATACCTGAGGGCATAAGCTGGCTCTGTGTGATTAACACACATAGCTTATTAACAGAGCC
Source organism: Eurypyga helias (assembly GCF_000690775.1). Lineage (NCBI taxonomy): Eukaryota > Metazoa > Chordata > Aves > Eurypygiformes > Eurypygidae > Eurypyga > Eurypyga helias. The sequence goes on from NW_010267450.1 coordinate 43,877, forward strand.
TATTTGAAAATTTTCATCAGTATCAGAAACTTTGGATAAGTGTATACTCTGCAGTATCTTCACCGTAGAAATTTTCTGTTGCAAGCTGCCATGCTCAAGTATGTATTTCTTTTATGAATGAAGGTCTTTTGTGCATCAAGATTAAAATCCTCTGCCTCTCTGCTATGAAGGGGGGAAAAAAATCTCTTTGAGAGTGCAGTTCATGTAAACCATTTCTTTAAAAACAGAGCCCTTAAATAGCTCCAAGTACATTTCTGTGTATGACACATAAATGTCCACTAATTGCATGAAGGGAGAACTGAGATTCCAATAGCAAATTCTGTAAAAAGTAGATATACAAAGAAAAGTGGAAGCATCTGTTTAATATATACGACATTAGAATTTAATTTTACCTCTGTGATGCTTTTGTGTAGCTGCAGTGTTACAGAGGAGCACATAAGCATAGTAGTGCAGTGTCAGCAGGTGCATGCCACCAAATTACTGCTTTTAATTTGCATATTCATCTGCTAAGAAGCATGTCATTATCATATCAAAGGGATACTAAGCAACATCTAGCTTCGAGAGATGTGGCATAGTTTCAATACGAGCAATTAATGCAAGATGAGGACTCTCTTTTTGTCATGTCTCCTAGGGCTAGCTGTAATCGGGCTTATTATTGGATACCAATAAGACTGAGGTACCAGTTGGCAGAGAATGAGAGAAGTACAGAAAAACAGAGCTGTATGAGGCGTCTTAACTATACACTTGATAGCAAACCAATTCTCTGGTCACTTTTTAAAAACAAAAGCTGCTACTATCTGCTGAATAAGTCTGATCAAAGATAAACATTATATGTAGCATATCTTTAAAGGGAGACTGAAGAGAAAAAGTTAAACCAAAACAGGCTCTATTTGCCATGAAATGAATAAGTAAAGCTGACTAACGAAACGTAGAATTAGAGCTCTTAGAACTCTGTGCTCTTAGAGAAATGGATTTATAAGTAAGCTTGTTGCAGTAGGTCACTACTCCGTGAGACAAAGCAGTTAGATGCAGATCATACGTTCAAGAAGGATGGCAGGTCTCATGTCACTGTTTTGTGCGAGGCATTGTGCTTTGTCAGCTCTCACAGATAATAGCAGGAAAGTAGATGGAGTCTTAAGTGTTGAACAAATTAGTATTCAAAAATAGCTTCCTGTGAGTGAAGATCACTTTCTCTGGTGGACTGTTTTGAGAAAATACGCCAGGAAAAAAATAAAGATTACTCTTAATTGAATGAAGAGATGTACCTAATGATACATTGGGTCAGCCTAGGGCCTGCTGTGCTCAGCAAGCTGTGTCCAGTATGTAGAGAGAAACAGAGGAGCAAGGCAAACACACAAGGTTATTTCTGTCAGCATACCCTCTTGAGTTTCCGCTGTTTTGCAGGGTCGTCCGAAGACTGAGCTGACATCTGTGTTCAGCAGATGTGGGTAAGCTTTCAGAAACAATGTATACTCTGGCAAAGACAAATGTGTCCTAAAATGTGATTGGTAGAAGATTCCTTGGAGTGGCAGAGTTCTTGGGCTGGTAGTTCAAAGGGACACCTTTAGCCATGAATGTTTCTGCCATCGTTTATCTCTTGTAGTTTACCTCTTTTGAGGAACCTAAACTCGACAGCTGTCAAAATGCGGTAAGTTTTTGTCGCCACCATCTGAGAATTTGATCCATAAATGCAGAGGATTTGAGTTTTACTTTTGCCTGTGTACAAAGAAACTGAACTACTCTGACCAACTTCACTTTTTCAAGGAGAGGGAAACTTCCTCTTTCTGGGTTATCATCTTCTGATAACACACTAGGTGTATAGGAAGTCCTGCTTTGCATCCTTTAAGTACTTTTAACTCCATGCTTGCCACTGAGATAGATTAATTTGAATGGATTATTTCCAATCATTCCAATAAAATTGGGATTTTAACCTCTTTGGACACATTGGATTCATGGCATTAGCTGCCCCAGTCTCATGATAATAATCAGTTGTTAGTGGCAGTTAGTCATTATATATTGTGGGAATGAGAAAGCAGCTGTAATGTTTAAATATCATGATTATAAGGTTAGTAGTAATCTTTCATGATTTATGCAATTATGTATAGGTACAATGACATGTGCTTCACGTCAGCAATATGAATACAGATAAGTAAAAGATGTGCCACATACAGAATACAGTGGCTTTTGTTAGCTTTTTGAAACAACTTTCATTGTATTTCATAGCAGGTGTTAATTGTCAGCATTTTACAAAATATCTTGGTACACTTAGTAGAAGATAATTTCGTAGTCTTTACTCTCACTGGATGAACTGGATAATCTTAACATTGGCCTTGCCCTACATTTTCAACATCTGGGAATTGGCTGTTAAAAAAGTTTTCAGTCTGTCCTATGTATAGTAGTGACTATCTTGTTATGATTCACATAATGGTTGAAAATTGGACATTAAAGGAACTTAAAATTTGTATTAATAACCTCTGTGAGTTTTGTATACTGTTTCTGTGTTTCAATGGTTCCAGAGTCTCATAGGCAAAGCTGGAACAAAAATTTCCAAAATATTTCCAGTGTCTTCATTTGTTTATAATTATACCATTTACCATTATGGTGGGGACAAATAGAAACTAAAGATTCATGTATTTTGGAATAACCATGATAATTCAACCTGAAATGACAAAAGGAAAAAGAAATCCAGAGTCAGTAGTTTAGTGGTTTCTACTTCACTGGAGTTCACCAAGAGCAACATCTCACTTTCTTTTTACAAAATAAACTCTGAGGGATCCCTGGGGAGAGAGAAAGAAAAAAGGAAAAAAAAAAAACCACAAACAAACCACATATAGAATCTTAATTTTCCAAACTATTTTATCCAATACCGATTGTAATGTAAGGCCAAACTACAGGAAAATTGGGGCATCGGTCCATCTTTCCAGAAATGGATAGCTTCCAACAGAGAAATAATCTTGCAAAAAGAACTGAAAGTGTGCTCATTGCCATCAATCATGACTTTGAAATAAATATTGATGCTTCATAGTGAGGAGCGAAAGAGGGATTTGAAATGATTTTAGTATGTATTTTTTCCAAAGCAAAGTTCTGTTTTATTATAAATCCTGATTGTCTGGGTTTTTTTCAGCAAATTATGAAAAAGCTTTCTAAAATGAAAAATTAACATTGCCCTCATGAAAATATATGGGTTTCTCATGAAGAGCTAAACTTTCATCAAGCTTATAGAGATATGAATCATTTACTACATTCTTAATCTATCTGTTTTCATTCCAGCAAATTTTTTTGTAATAGAAGGAAATTGCATTGATGGAAAAAACACATAATTGGGTTTTCTTGTTAAAATTTGCAACCATAATCATCATTTTGGAGAAGGATAGCTTAATAATGTACTGGATTGTTGCTCTTCAGGCTTTGCAGTTAAGGATTCATAAATTTTTGTTGAATACTTAATTTTCCTCGCAGCCTCAGTTTCCTCATTTATAAAATGAGGTGATTATATTCTCCACTCAGAGAATCACATAAATTGGAGAAGTTGCTATACTTCTATTGCCATCACCTATATGGAAATTAGGTAACTATGACAGTTATTTTGTCTTGAAGAGTTGACTCAAGAATGGACTCTACATTTTGTAAAATTATCCTTTTTGGTAGAACTGAAAGAAGGATATTGAAGTAGTTAGGAAAAAAGACTTTTTTGAGACACTATTTTTCTTGGGGTTTAATGCAGAAAAAACCACTATGTAGTAAATTTTTACAAGGTCAAAGCAAGTTAGTGAAGAAGAATTCAAATATTGGGAGGTTTCCTTGATATATTAGATTATATAATTTTTTGATTCTGCTGACAATATGGCAGACTCCTGCCCCTGATGCTACACCTCACTTTATAGCTAAGGCAAATAACAACTCTGAATACTCAAAAAACGTATTACATTATATTTAGAGAAGATATTCACTATGTAAAGGTAAAAAAATATCCAAAGTATTATGGAGCAAAACTAGACAACCTCTTCGTCTCCTGCACTGTGTTTGCATACATACTTTCAGTCTCACCTCCCAGGTCACTCTTTTACTGGATGTAAAGAAACTGGTTTGGTTTTAGATAAACATTATGTGTTAGGTGATACATTAATAATATTTTCAAGTTTATCAGTTTCGTGTTTGTTTACAGCAGTGACCTTAAAAATAACAACAATATTACACTGGAATTTAATTCCTAAAATTAAATGGAGCATTGACATGGTTCATGCCTTCAACTGCATTTCTCTCCAAGACCGAAAGTGTGGTGCAAAATATATGCTTAATTTTAGCATAGTGTGTTTTTACTAAAACTGAAGTACAATATCAAAGTGCAGTTAGAGTCAGCTGCAGTGTAGCCTGTATCAAGTTGTCATGATACGCGTTCGCAACATGTTTGCTAACGAAAAGTAACAGATGAAGAAATGCATCTATGAATTGTAATAGATCATTTGTGCACATTTTTCTGATGCATGCTGTGATAGAAGACCTCCACTGAAGTTGCTGAACTCATTTTCCCAATGATATCTTAGACTTGGGGGTTGAAAGAGGAGAACCCTGGCTTGTAACCAGAGTGTAACCCTATCTGTTACAATAACCCCTGAGGATATACAGTAAAATTTAAGCTAGCTCTGCTACTGCAATAAGTGTTCACGGGTTGCGGAGCGTTTTCCTCACATGTATCTCTCTGGTGTCAGTAACAGGGTCTTATTGTCTAGACTGAGGGTTGGCTGGAGCCAGCCTGTGCTTGCGTGTGGCTTTCTGCTCTCTTAGGGTCCAGTCCTGCCTGGCAGCGAGTACCCTCAGCTCCCTTTGATGATTTCAGTGGGAGTTGGAGGAGCTCACAGGAGGGTGCTTGATGCCTTGCAAGATCAGACACTGATAATTGAATCAGGCAAGGCAGTGGTACAAGAAAATTGTTTTCTTTCCAATTTTGCTCGGCTGAAGTCAGAGACTTTCCACATCATGTTCGTAAGTGCTCAGGACCAGATTCTACAAAATGATACTGAACATTTGTGGTTCCTATTTGCTTCGTTAGGAACTGAGGACCCTCAACCTGTCAGTGGATTGGACCTTTCTTTTTGTACTTCATTATTTCTTACCATAAGTGAAACTTACATTTTTCTCCAAATCTATTGAAGCAAGTTATGTTTCTTGCAGAGATCACAGATCATCTTCAGATGATGAGAACTGAACAGAAACGACAGTACAGACTGTGTAGTATTAGGTATTCATAAATAAAGTTTAACATGCATTTAAATACAAGCAGAATTTAAGCAAATTTTAGCCCCAATTTTTTTTGTGGTTTTATTTAAAATAGATGTTTTTAATTAATAATTTGCTGGTTAAAATTAAAAGGTTGATGTAAGAGTGAATTAAATCACATGACTGTAAACATGATCTTTCTAATACAACTAGAATTACTATAAATAGACTGTGGTTATATTGTGGAGTAATGAGTTTGGTTATGCCAGACTAATAACTTCTCAGCTATGTATTAATCTACATTGTCTTAATGTCAGTAAATGTTCTAATCGGCTCAGCTATAGCTTGTGGACATAACACAATAGCTGACTATGAAAAGTACATTTTAACTTACCAGTTTTAATGTTTGCAATTTTATCCTCTATATAAGAAACATCAGTGCTTCTAATAACTTTTTTCCTGTAATATATTATCTTTGCTAATTCTGCATCGTAAAAGCATCTGATTTTTCTAGTGTCACCTATCTTTGCGTAGTCTTTCATGTATGAACTTGTCAGTTAACAACTGACAGCTTATTGATGATGCATAAAGTTTGTATTTTCCTTCTTCTCTCTTATTGTCTTTTCTCTCTCACCAAGACTCAGGAGGTAAGACTGCATATTTTACATCACTCCACCAATACAGGGCTGTCTTTCCCCAAGAATTAACATCATCTTGCTAGCTGTGTCCTGCTTTCAAAAGAGATGTGAAACCGTTCTGGAACTTAAGACATGAGTGATTCCAAGGAGAAGAAGAAAACAGAAACTGTGTCTGCTGTGATCATTACAAATCACTCATGAATGAATGCTCAGGGATACTTAACCCCTATATGACTTCATCAGTTGTTCAAGCATTAATTCCACTAGTGCTCTGATGACTTCATTCACAGTTTGTGGAGAGCATATTGAAGCCCTTAGCTGAAGTGATTTAGTCAGGGCTGTATAGTGGACCATGCTAGAGCTAGTGTTAGATCCCAGGAGTTCGTGATTCTTACACTTAGACCTTTATAGTACTAGCAAAAAGGACTACTGACTGGACAGTTACGTGGAAGTCTTGCAACATTCTGGGAGAGGTAGCTGAATATAATGTAATATAGACCACTCAATACTGAATGGAATAGTTATATGACAAGATCTTTTTCCCTGCTGGCACCATAAATGCTAACAAAGATGTTGGCACTGCTATTAATTTCTCGGTTGGCATCAAATGTAGTGTGGTAAATCTTTTAGAGAAAAGTCAGCCCCAGATTGAAAGCATATTGCTACGTTTTTCCTAGGAGGGCCATAACTGCCTGCTTCCTCATATTAACTGGAGACTGGTTTTTTGGGGGTTTTTTTCTGGAAAATGTGGTAAATGATGAAAATCTCCAATACAAGAGGCAGCAAAAATTAGTATCTGGTTCTTCTGTATGAGAAAACTACAAGATTG
>NW_010267450.1:50590-76862 GCF_000690775.1 Eurypyga helias
TTAACTGGGAAAACTATTTAAGTATTAATATATTTGATTTGAGCCAATGATAAATTGTTGGCTTTTCCAGCAATAGACAGTCTCTTCCTTCCTCCCTCCCTTTCCAAACTCTAAAACAATGCCATCAATCTTGGAGCATAGCTGCAAAGGAGGAACGTTAGCTAAAGTTCCTCTAATTGAGCCAGCAGAACAGATTGATGAAGCAGCCCTCATCTTTTAGCAGACTTCCAGGGTCACTTAGCACTAAGATATACCCAGACAACCCAGAGGCCATATCTGCTTAGATGATCCTAAATTTCATGATTAACTGAACTCTGAATATATGTAATTCTTTCCCCATACACTTTTGCAGTGAAAATGTGCTCTTGTCCCCAGTTGTTAACACCTATCCAGTTCTTCATGCTATCATAAGCTGACTTTGTTTACTTTTCCAGCATGAAAGTAGACCCACTTATTCTTTCAGGAGTGGGTCCCACACTCTTCTCCCTCCCTATTTACCAAACAAGTGATCCATTCCCACAGAAAAGAAAATAAAACCCAAACCAAAAAACCCCATACTCTCCCATATGTTATCCATACAGTTGTAACAGGTGCTTAGACATGTAACAAGAGAACAAGAATTTCTAAACTCCGTGGTGTCTGTTGGAAACTTTTTTTTTTTTAATGTGAAGGATCCCCAGATGATGTGGTGATTAGTCAATATCAACTCCAGTACATGTAAATAGATAGTGGAAGGAAAAAAAGAACAACAAAACAAAAAACTCATATGGGAGACAAACAAAACCAAAAATACTAAAACGCATGCCCTCATCTCTAGGCAGCCATTGTATTTTCTTCACAGCCCTTTTTTCACCTTTTTCATTTTCCTTCTGTCCAAGATATAATTCTACTTACAGGATAAGATATTTGGGCTTGATTTTATTTTCAGCAAGAAGTGTATCTCATTTTTGGGTGCTGAAAAAGAAATAATAGTACTGGTGCTATAAAACTGATCAGTGCTGCCATGACATGCAGCTGCTACGTGTGTATCTGAAGGAACCAGCTCTGCGGTGGATTACCTTGGCAATATGTCACCTCACTTTTGGAATGCTGTCCAATTCTACACGTATTCTCTTTGTCACCACCTTAAAATAAACCTTCCTGAAATAGTCAAGAACCTACCATCACTAGGGTCATTAAGGAAAAATACCATTGTAAATATTCTTATGATATTAATAATTATATAAACCCACCTGCCAATGCTTTGTTGAAATACTCAGCAGAGATTCACATCATTGTAAGCAGTTCCCTTTTTGGGATCTTCCTAACTTTTCAAAAGACAAGCTGAACTATTTGAAGCACAGAATAACATGCTGTTATTTGTTGTATAATGCTTCTTTACTTGGTGTTCCTCTGATTTTACGTTTTGCCCTATAGTAAGGGCTTTTCACTGTTGAAACTGTCTTTGAGTTATTTGCATCCTTGGCTTTGAGTCCAAGTAGAATCCAGCTGGCAGTATTTGTGTTTCCTCTATATTTGACTTGAAGTTATTGTTGAGATTACTGAAAGGAGAAACTTGAGTTTGTTTTACTGCAATGTGTAGTAGAGTTGAAAGTAAAGTCATAAATACGGTAGAAGGTAGCCACAAATACTGTTACTATTGGGATTAAACTGGTATTTGCAATTTGGCGCTGGTGTCTGGAAATGCTTTTTTCAGCATTTACTTGTGAAACAGTAGCTTTTTTTATCCGGATGTTTTCTTTCATGATGTAGTTACTGACTGACAGAGAATATGAGTTACTTGGCCTTTTAGCAAAATACGTTTCTTCCAGTTTGAAGGGCTCTGGGATTTATGTAGTTATTTTCTCTAATCAATTGGAATAGGATCATGTGAAAATTTCTTACAAAGTTGATGTGGCAAAGACCTAGGGCAAAAATGGTTACCTTGTGCTTATTGAAAGTATTTGGGAAAGTCTCTGAATGTATATACATGGATGAGAAGACTCTGAAACCTCCAGCACCCCTTGACTGGAGTTCTTTTGCGTTCCCTGTGGATCAGAAGATCTGCAGTTAGTCTGCCAGCAAACAAATGCATTTCTTATTTTACACTGACATACTTTTTCTCTGATAATAGACCTCTTAATAGCATGAATTTGTAAATCAAAACTACAGTAAATATATCAACTGTACAATACTTTACATGTCTAAATAAACAGGTTTTTTTCACTTCCACTTTTATCTTCAGGATGTTAAGCAAGAGATTAGAAGGCAATTTTCAAACTGAAGGGGGGGAGGGGAACCATGAAGTTATTCTGTAGAAGTTATTTGATTGCTCTTCATAGTCTTTTCATTACAATTGGCATTTAGAAACTCAACCACACATGCCGTTCCACACCTTTCTACATGATACTGTTTCTTCCTGTTCTCCTTATCTGTAACTGTGATGATGCACAGCTTTCTCCTATTTCTTTCTTGTGGGTTTGTGCAGTTTCTTGATGTTTGTGACAGGCCACGATAGGGGAAGCTTTTATCACTGTGGGGTTTGGAGGCCTCAGTAAATTGAAAATTGCAAATGAAATCCACTGGGCTTGAATTCATCAGCTATTATGTCAGATGACCTTTGGCAGCTGCTGATAAAAATGAGAGAATGTTAGCTCTGATCCAATTTTCAGCACTAACCATTCCTTTTCAAATCCATTCACAGTCAGGCAGCAGACACATGGGAAGTGAAAATGATAGGGTTTCAAGAGAGCTGCATTGTGTTGCAGATTAAGATTTTCTCCCCCTATTTCTAGAGGTCGGCCCCCAGGCCCCTGTCTGGTATCTACCTATTGTCCAATCAGTTTCAATATCTGCTTCAGAGGACATGTTAGCCATCCTTACAGATAAGTGCTTACAGGAGAAAATGTTGGACTTAATAGTTTTGCTTAGGAGGCATCAAGGGTCACAGTGTACCAATATTGACTGGCACATGTTAGTTTAATCTGACATTCTTAGGAATGCGACACTAGATTCTTTCAGAGTTGTTGATCTCTCCAAGATTTTTGTTCCCAGATCTAGGTTTTATAAATTTTATTTTCCTGTAACTGTTTATATTCATGAGCCACTGCTATTCATAAAAGAAGTCTGCCATAGCTGGGCCCAGGTGGCCCTTACCTTATATCCCTACCTTACGGGTTGCATAAATTATGAAACCAGAGCTGCATGTTGGTACGATGCTTTTTCTTAGAGAAATCTGATAAGATGTAGCCATTTTGTCTGCAGTTTCAAACTTTGTGGAGTGGAAAATGAAATGGTTAAGGTTTCAAATCAAAACTGATGTAATAAATACAGTTTTTAACTGGGATGGGCATGAATTTTGCCTTCAAAGACCTTGGATTGTGTGTGCAGCCCCTCCCTCTGCCTGTGGCTTGCTGAAGAATGAGTTCACTCAAGCACCTCCAGAAGTCAGTTCAAGGGCTGAACCGTAGTTCAGAATGACCTGTTAAACCAATGAAATGTTAATGCATGTGTTGCATGCCCTATCAGCTTTTTTCTGTCTAATGAGAAAAAGACTGAAACTCTGGACTCTGTTACCTTGGAAAAAATAATGTACGTCATTACAATCTCAAAGTTTTAGAATAGTACCTTCTGCTGCTCAGTTCTTCAGTTTTTACAGAGGCATAACTCCCATTGAATTCTGTTTTTAGAAGGCAATAATGATATGTAGATTGGACTTGTTTGGACAAGAATTCAAAAATCAGATTCCTTGACTGATCACACTGTCATTCTTCAAAACTTTGCTTTTAGGTCTTCATTGGAAAAGATATTCCTAATATTCTTACCAAAACGTTTCAAAAGTACAATGCCATCTTAAATTACATACGGTTTATATTTAACATTTTTACTAATTCCTTTAGCTAGAATGTGAATAAATACTCAGTGGATTGGTTTAATAAACAAACAGATTAAGCTTAATTTATATGATAGGGAAAAAAACATTCCTAAGAAACTTGGCATTAATATTGCTAAAACCTAAGTGCTAATTTTTAAAATAACTCTGATTGTGCTAATTTTTCTAAAGATATTGAATAATTGAAAAAAAAATACTTGATTCTGTGTAACTATTAGTGATCTGAACATTGAAGAATGAGGAGCAAATCCACTGCTTTGAATATTAATCTGGAATATGCGCATGCATTGATTGTGTCCTTCATGAAATTAAGGCTAAAACTAAAGTTAATATAATTACATTTTATTTATTTCTCTATATAACATAGAAAATAATTTCAATCAGTTATGAATCTAGCTCTACCCTTTTATCATGGGCAAAATTTATAGCTGCCTCAGAAAGTAATAACCTATTTTGGATAACTATATTGTTATATTTTATAAATTATCGTTTTAAGATAATAAAATTGTGTAACAATCACTATTATCCTTAGATCTGTTTGGATCTGAATCTTTAGGAAATCTGAGATCCAAACTTTTTCTCCTCTCTCTGTACCTACAGGTAGATGAATAGTAAAGTTCTGTCTCAATTTTCTTCTCCATTCACATGAATTTCTGACCTCTGCAGTGGTATCACTAAACTTTTTGTAGTTTTTCTTATCATAAATAAGGAATTTTTATGCAACTTCAACAAAGATGAAGCATCTGTTAAATATGTGGTTGTTTAAAATTGTGATGTTGATTCAAACTGTATTAGAACAATTTTTTTAAAAATAAAGTTCTCATGGAAGCAGCCATTTATCAAGCCAGCAGGCAAAACTGGCTGGAACTTGTTGGGAAAGAAAGTGTAAGGACTGGGCTGGTTGGTGGGCTGGAGAGTGCTTTAATTTCACTGGTGTTTGTGGCTTTCCCCAGGAGCTCTGCAATTGTGTCCATTCACGCTGTCCCAAGAGATGGACTTTTCTTCTAGGAGTCCTAGAGTATAAGGAGCTGCTGCTGTTCATTCATTTGTTTTTAAGTATCATTATATACTTAATGTGACCCCCTTCTTTTATGGGGAAAAACTGGCATTTGGTTGGGTAGGGCAAAATACTCAGCATAGGTGAGGTTTGGCTAAATTCTTATGTATCCTTCAGCTGAATCTTGTTACTCACTTTTTAGTTTTGGTCTTTAAGTCAATTAATATTGCAATTGAAAACAGTTACCTGGATTTACAGTGAGGAAAAAACCACTTCAAGTGATGTTCACAAAACATATATTGGCTAAACTTGATTTAGGCATAACTGTCTCTACTATTCAAAACAAAAACTAGATTGTGAAATGTATTAAACAGTGTTCTTAAAAAAATAAGCATGATTCTGTAGAAGGTATTCCAGAAATCAGAGAATGCAATAATGAAAATAGTCCTTTTTTTTATTGAGGGTTTTTGAATCCTACTTTTGGATCTGTATTTTCTATTTAACACTCTAGGAAATCTTCAAATATTTAAGATTTTATTAAATCATACGGCATTTGAATTGCAGTGTTCTAATACTTAGAAGAGAATGCTATCTTCTACCAAACTTTTACAGCTTTTATTCTGTTAGGCAAATTGTACTTAAACAGTGTTAAGGGAACTATCCTTTAAACCTGTTCCAGTAGTATGTTTAAAAGGTGGTGTTAATGATTATGACACCCTTAAAAAATTCATAGAATGGTTTGGAAGGGACTTTAAAGACCACCTAGTTCCTACCCCCTTGCCATGGGCAGGGACACCTTCCACTAGAAGAGTTTCTATGAAAATAGTTCACAGGAAGCAACTGGTGAAACACAGTCCAAAATATATCTGTAATCCATCATGTTTCTAAAATATCAAGAATATTTGGAGGCCTTGAAGCGCCCTGAGTGACAAAACAAACTCTTCCCCTTGAATAAGCAATGGTTTCCTGATCAGAAGCACAGTTGTGGATGGGCTGTCCAACACTGTCCATTATCTCCTTGCCCAGAGAAGTGCACAAGCTGGCCCAGGGACCACCACCTTCTTTTTGTCTTCTCTTAGCCTCCTTGTGTGCCCCTATAACTTGTGAGCCAAATTCAGCTCCTAATGTTTGCAAAACCTTTTAAATCTCAGTGCTAAAAAGTTTTATCCATCAAAGCATGCGTTAGAATTTAACTTCCCTTATTTTACTTATATTAGTGATTTTTTAACATATATTTAGTACTTAGCTAAGTCTAATTATAATCTAAGCAACAGTAGTTTGCTGATTTCTTTGGTATGTATCCCTTTTGTAGTGTGGTCGTAAATGACGTTAAAACCTGTTGCTGAACATATACTAGGGAAACTATTTAAATTCTGCATTCATACTCTTACTTAATTATATAATAAATCTTTGAGGAATCCTTGGTGAAATTCCTCAGTGCAACTTACTCAAGACGTGTGATGAGAAAAAATAGAACATCTGTCCAGCTCAGCTTGAAGTTTAAGGAGAAAGCAGCAAAGAGTGGCAAGAAGTAGGGTTGGTGGAGAGGAGAATCAGGCATGTAAATGTGTAGGAAAACATGTAGCTTTTTTTTTTTTTACATCTCTCTGTCTAAATGTTATTCTAAGAAAGTGCTGTATTTGGTTGAGTAGGTGAAGAACATGCTTTAAAATAGGAAAAGCCCATATTTTTGCCTGATCCATCTTACTGCTTTGTTAAAAACCTTCTTGATTTGCAATTTGATTTTATCTTGTGTGCCATCTCCTAAACATAAACACCAACTGTATGGCAGATAAGTACTATTTTATTTTGTTTTTCTCAGCTTCCGTTGATTCATGTATTGCTTTTCATAAAAATATTGTTTCCTAAAAATGGTAGCATAATCAATATTTGTTATGATAGTTTTTTCAAAGTGTTAGTCATTCTCCCAGATGACTTTTTGCTACAGTGTCCAATATGAGTCACTTCTGGAAAACCCAATTTATAAACAATGCTTTTCTCATCCTGGTGTTGAAAAAATAGAAGTTGAATGAAGAATTATAAAGAATAAATAATCGTTTGGGAAGGATTTATCATGTGGAAGTTGATGTTTGTCTCTTTAGGCTGTTTAGTTCTTAGGAGAAGAACCCCAGAAGTGTGGGTGAAAATCCAGAATAACTTAACTGAAGTCAGTGGCATTATTCCAGTGGTTGTTGGTGTAACTAAGATTAGATTTTGCTCACTTACTGTTTCCTGTTTTTTGACAATGTGTGAGAGATGCAGTTTCCATTTTAGTAATCATCCACACGTTCACCAGGAATTTTACTAGTGTCATGTCATGTAAGCAATCTGTCTGCTGTATTATTTCTTGCTCTAGTGTGTTTAACTGCTGACTCCATCGATGAGCATTTCGTGTGTTTGTTCATGTCTTTTTTTTGAATGATGCATCAATGATGACATTTATACTGAAGCTTGTAGAGCAATTAATGTTGCTGCTGTTAAAAAAAAGTATTTGCATCTCTTTAATGAAGACATCTGGGGGAAATGCTGATCCTTCTGTTTAAAAATTTTCTTTGAATGTTCAACTTTGAAGGGTTATAGACAATATTCCTGTATGTGCAGATGGGAAATATACAGAAAAAGACTAAAACATGCCAAAACCTTATTCTGTCTTGGGAGTGACCAGTCATTCAAAATTAGTTAATATATTTGACTTTCTCTCTTGAGAACTTAAATTAACTTGAATTATGTAACTTGAATTACTTAGGAGTCCTTAAACTGGACATTAGTGTTCACAGAACCATCCTTTCTTATGAAAATAATCACAAAGGGAAAAAAATGCAGTTAGCTTCCTAAATATTTATTCCTTTATAGAAAGATTATTATTCTTAAGATGGAAACTAGTAGATTGTTTTGGAAGCTTAAGGTGCTCGAAAGTTCTGCAGAGAATGTAGGTGTCCATCTGACAAATACGGTAGTTTGGCTAAGTTTCTGCCCCAGTGTCATCCCCTTTCCACAGTGACATTGTGTATTCCTCAAATGTTTACGCTACGTGGGTTTTGGGTATATCTACCTATTCAGGTTCTCTGAGAAGCAAAAGGTATTAACTTATTCATACACATGTACTTGCAATGTTGCTATTGACAGAGAAGTAGAGCAGTGGGCTACCACTACCCAAATGTGTCAGCCTGTACAAGGAGTATCAGTAAGGTCTTGAGAACGGGCAAGTGTGTACCAAAGCTGCTGTTTCTTCTTCTTAATTCCTCCTTGTGCAGTTCTGCACCACAGGCACATATGATTTTGTAAACTAAAAGACATAGTTTCCAACAGGCTGTCTTGCTGAAATTTTCAAAATTGTTGGATGATCTATAATTATAATTTTCTATCTTCATCAGGTGAATTGTAGGGTTTTTTTCTTTTAGAAGATGCAGATGCTTTGCAAATGACTTCTGAAAAGTAATTGTACAAAGGAATCAAGTTAATATCGTAGAAGTCTTATGTGTATGTGATGCTGACGTGCTGGTAAATTTAGATGGTTAACAGTGCAGAAAGAGCACAAAAAGACAAGATGTCCCAGAATACAATCAGTAATTTTTGTTTCTTAAGTGGTAAAGTGGAAAAGACAGTGACCTGAACGAAAGAGGATGAGAGCTATGCTTGCTCCTCCTGTTCTTATTTTTACATTGGTTATCCTTATTCTGTTGTGATAGAAATAGATATGGAAAGCAAGTAAGATTTCTAACAGATTTCTAAGATTTGTGACCTTCTCTGGCATGTTTTTTCCTCACATTTGGGAATGAATGGAAGGATAGCAGTTTGCAGATACTGTAAGTTTGGGTCAAGATCATCTGCTGTTGACTGTGATTATTTTTGGTTAATTCATTGTTGCTCTTGTGTGATTTACAAGATAAGAAAGGATATGCTTTTGAATCCAGTATTTTTGCTTCATATATACATTTATTTACACCTGAAATTTGATAATGTGTATTCTTCAGATCAGTGAATAATCTGTAATTCTCTCTTGAAATTTGCTACTCTAAAAATTTTGGTGAACTGTTGCAAAACAAAAGGATATCTGTCTTGAAACCTATCTATGATTGATTCATAGGCTGAACAGCATGAGTTACAGTCATATTGAATTGTACTCCCAAATTCATTTTAGTTAAATTGAGTGAGAGTGTTCATCATTGGCTGCTTTCCTGGTGAAATTTACTTATGGGGTTTTTTTTTTTATCTTATGCTACTTTAAAGAATGGATGAGCATTATTTCCTAAATCAGGTTTCCAACATATTAAGTGAAGGGTAATAAAAAGGTTTGTAATTTACAGAGGAATGAGTAATTTCTCTTCTCCTGGTCTCAAGCCTGATTAATTTGCTATACTATTGTCTTTTGATAGTTTCCATTTTTTTTTAAACATTTTTCAAGTTACGAATTGTTCCTAAGCACAGTAAATTAAAGAAAATTGATCACTTGTATTTTATATCCAACCTTCATTTTATAGAATAAACTTAGGTTTCTGTATATATAACTGGGAATGGATTCCATTTCATAAAAAAAAAATACATAAAACCATCACATATTAAAGGGTGTAAAATCACCTTTAAAAGTTGTTAAGAAATTCAGCCTAAATTTGAGAATCGTAAAGGCTCTGTCTTTGGTTCAATATAGTGATAATGCAATTTCCAGATAGCTAACAAATGCTTGTAGGAAAATGTTTATTTTAAGATATTTTTATTGTTAGATTTTTATACTCAATGGAATTGTTTCTGTGTTATTATTATTTATCAGTAGAGAGCTCTACAAGGTCTTGTTCTGCTACAGTCAAATATAAAAATGCATGGTGAGCCTGGCAGCTGGGAGTGTTAATGCCACACAGTGTCTCTCTATCAGTGGCATCTGGATGTGAGATTGGCCTCCTTCCTAGGCTGTTGGCTAGCTGCACTGCTGCCTATTCAGATGTATCTCTACTAAAGCATAACAAATTTACATACATTTTGCATAACGCTTTCAAGCTATTTCAGTTGCAGACTGCTACACTGAAAATTAATCAGAAAACAAAAGTATTATACCTATCAAACTATTATTCACAAAATATATTTTAACCTCTGAGCATTTTTATAAATGTATCACTCGAGATTTTTATATTTTTGGGGCAGGAATGAATAAAAATGGAGAATGGAATGACACATTGGTAAAAAAAAAACAATAGAGAAAATATTTTCATAAAGTGTAGACTGAGTGTACACTTTAAGAGTGTTACACTTTATGTTTACACCTTCTTTTCATTATTAAGGGGCAAATAATAGATGTACTTAAACTGTTATTCAAGTAGTGGGGCTCGTGGAGCTTGTACTTGTATTGTTCTCTCACTAAGTTCCTCCACTGTCTTCGTTTCTACTGTAAAAGAGTGATTAGGAAGTTCATGGAAATTTGTTTCATACTGGGAGGTTATCAGGTGACTAAATGCCATCCATTATGAAGCCCTTTCCCACAGTTGTCTACATCTGAAAGACGAGCTCGTACAACAGTTTAACCTTAAAAGCAGGTTTGTAATCAGTCAGAAGCAAGAAATGAAATCTATCTTTTCTGCTGCTGTTAGAAAACAACATGTTGCAATGGAAAAAACATCCAGTTGGTTGACATAGATATACGGCTGTGAGACGGGCAGGTGAGCAATGGACCAGATCCATATTTTCAGGGTTTTCCATTAAAGGTTTAAATGACTGGAATTTTTTGTTCTGTAGGCAAGGATATATATTGTTATTTCTCTCCAGGGACTGTTATAAGCAGTAATTTGCCGCCTTTTTCTGCTCGTGTCGTCTTATGTGTTACATGATACAGGTAAATCTCGGCACATACAATATGTTTAATTACATTTACATCCAGAAGTTGTTCTGAGGAAAATATTGAGCTTTGCTTTTCCTACAGACCAATCTTAATGCATAACATACCTGATGTTCTCTGAAATAAGAAGGTTGTAGCTGAATATATTGAAACCATTTCAGTAGAGTCACAGTTTTTCAGCCTGCAGGTTCCCTTTTAAATTTCATTTCTAATTTGCTGTGGGGGAGCTCTCATGTGGACAGGAGGAGAGTGTGATGTACTAGATATATCTGACCAACTATTAGATTTTTTCACGTGAGAAAATCTGAAGTCATTTGTTTCATTTTTATTTTGTCTAGAAAGAACTTGTTAGAAGACGGTGACATTACTTCAGTTTAGAGTTTGAGAATGACATTGGATTGGTGGCAGAATCTGTATTTTCTGGCTTTACTTGAGTCTGTGTTCATGTCTTGTCACTTGCTATGTGTAGGCTTTCTAATACTTGTCTTTTTGCATAAGAATATATATTTTACCTAATCAGCATATCTGTAACCATGCATGAGGATGAAAAATGTGTTTTCTGCTATCCAAAGAGTACCCTGATATAGCTCTAGTTATATCTGGGAATTGATTAAATCCTACTGTGCTGAGCATAGAGCAATCCCATAAATGGATAACTTGCATGCCCCATTATTATATATTACTGGAATTTTGTAAGTCTAAATTAATGAGCTCCAAATTGTCCTTCAGAAGAAATCCATGCATCTTTGGTAGTGGAACAAAAGAAATACTGATTTCCCATAGCAGTCAGGTATATGCCAGAACCACTGACATAAGAAATGAAACTGAATTGACTCTTAGAATTACAGGCTTTGAAAATGTATCTAAATAAATATATATATGACTATTTATGCAATATTTATGTATTTAACTATGTAGGCTTATATATGCATATACTTAAGTTCCTTGAAAGAATATTTGGGAGTGTTGCTATGAGCTGGACATGAAACAAACTATTTGTGACTATTCTAAATTTGTCTGTAGTTTTGAACTCTGCTAGGTCATCTTGTCAAAACACAGTTTTGAGTTCTGAAATAAATGAACAGACGCGAAACAAACACGCTGGATTAGAACACTCTTCCAGTGTTGTCAGATAATTACCAAAAAGAAAGTGCCTACACTGGAAATATCAATAACTGTAATGTGCGAGGTTTGTTAAAACACGCAAACTCGCTCTCCACTGACTGTCACTAATATTTATTCGTCCAGTGACTGTTAATCACACAAGTTTACAGTCCCGTACAGCACCTGTCACAGGTGCTGATCATTAATCAGCTATTACAGCAGTTTATTCTGCTGCTGACAACTTGCAATTTTCTACTGATTCAGCTAGTTTGTCAGGTGGGAATTATGGCATAGCACATGTGACAAAACACATCACACATTTCTCTCTCCCTCTCTCTCCTCTCTCTCTCCCCCCTTCTTTTTTTTTTCTTTTTTCTTTTTTTTCTTTTTTTTTTTTCATTTTCAGGCTTCTCTCTCTTCCTCTCTCTCCCCCTTTTTAGACAAACAATATCTGGGAACTCAGAAGTAATAAGGCGGAATGTATAATTAATTACCCAGCTTGCTCTAATTAGGGATGAATAAGTTGTGTCCCTCTCATCATCACAAATGTGGTGATGGGTAATACCAGTTTATGCTGTATTAACTGCAAATATGCAATCCTTCTGAGAGCACTTTTGTTGATGAATTTGATGAATGTGACAATAATTAGCAGAGACAGATGAGAGCTAAATTACTACTGACAATGTAATGCTATCCCGCTCGAGGGTCTGAGAACGTGGCAGGCTAACATGGCAGGGACCGGGGCCTCGTTTCTAATTAATAGTCGTCTTTTTTCTTTTTTTTTTTTTTTTTCCTTTTTTTTTTTTTTTTTGCCAGTGGGGAAAAAAAAAAGGAGGAACGGTAATTGTTTTCGTCAAAGGCTGCAGGGAGTTATCAGGGTAATAAAGTTAATTAGCAGAACAAACATCCTTTCACTGCCTTACCAGATTGAGGAAAAGAGGGTAATTCAAACTGCAGAAAGATATGACTAGATGAGATGATAAGGAGAAAAATTTTACACAGGAGGCTAACAGAGAAGAATCAATTTTTTTTCTTCATTTCTTTTGGCTTAGTCCATGGAAAGGAATTATACATTCTCTTCTTTCAGCTCATAAAGTTGCTTATGTATAAAACTTTATTGTTATGATTTCTGCAGTGGATGGGAAATGAAGTTAAGAAAGATCATATTACATTGTTCAATTTTTTCAGGGCCTTCCAAATAGTAATTGTTTTGTTACATTATGTGCAATTTCCTTTTTATTAAAGTGACTTTTCCTAATATCCACGGCGCTGTATTGATCTCATAATGTTCTTCAAAAAGAAACCTGTTTTTACTTCGTTTCCAAGTCTTCAATGGACTCATTGAGTGTGGCCATTGTAGTAGGTTCTGAAGTAGCTAGCTCAGATTTTGAATTAGTTGATGGATTTCTTTGAGCAGCATTTCTTTTACTATCCTCTAGTGTAACTATGAAAAGAAAGTCCTTGTTCCTGCCAGCATTAATGCATGTGACCAGCTTTATGCATGAGTAGTCCTATTACATTTGCCTCCATTCAGTTACTTGTACACATAGTCAGGGCCAAGGTCCAAAAGGAGAGACTCTTTCAAAAGTAGTAACATTGAGGTTTTTAGGTTACTTTGGATGACAGTTCTTATTCTTATATATTTTCAGTGATGTTACCATCTCTCTTGCAAGGGTTTTGGCCTGCCTCCATGATATGGCTGACATCATACTGTTCTATCTTAGTACAAACTATTAATACATATGAGGTTCCAGCAGGTTTTGTAAATCCAGAGGTATCTGTTGAAGGAGGAATGTGCTCACACGGAAAAGTATTGGAAAAATTAGTGCAGAATACCAACTTAGGGTACAACAGCTGCTCTTAAATGTCTGACCACATTACTTGCTCTGACTCTCCATGGTAAATATGAGGTCACTCAAGGGGTCTACTGTCCAGGGAGACATAAGCAATCTACCTAGTATGTACTGCAAAATAAAAGTGAAAGTCTACTAGTGACTAAAGACTAGAAATATCCTGTAAGTTTACACCCTAGGTTACCCAATGGTGTAATGTGCTTCTGTCTATACCTTTGGTTATACCTATCACATTGTCCTCTTAAACCATTGCAAAGTAACTTCTGACAGAGATGGGTAGTCTCCTGGCATGTGTGGTGGACTGCAGTGTGGGAGGTTTATGTAAAGACCCTGTGGGTCACAGTAAGATGCAGGGCTCTTGCTTCCAAAGAGGAGATTCAACTGTCTTAGACTGCACAACATTGAAACAGGATTCCAAAGTCAGGGATGATCCACATCTGATAATTTTGGTATGTGTGATAGCCACAGCATATCCAGTGCAATGAGAGACTATGTTTTTACTGCCAATCAGCCTCTTCCTTCAACACAAGCACAATGACCCAGAGATTAGGACTAGGAAAAACTGTTGGTGAAACTTAGTTATTTGTTAGAGTTTTCCTGTGTGACTGCACCCAAATTCCTTAGGCTGGCCCTCTGAACCTCGTATAGGACTACTGAACTTAACATCAGTAAAGCTGGACTTTCAGCCTTTGTCTTTCTGGATCTCTCTCCCCTTTAGTAGGTAATAATATATCTTGCCTTTACCTGCAACTACTGAATGTAAATACACAAAGATTGTGAGGCTCTCAGTAGAGGAAACATGTCACACAACTACTAGTAGACAAGGACATAATCCTAAATTTTCCATGAACTTTTCTCATAACAAGTTATTGTCTCTTCTATGTCATTTTCTGTCTCTCAGACTTACCTGAGCCAACCCTTTCTCAACCATTTCAGTCACTGATTTCTTTGCCCTTCTTCCTCTCCGTCCTCATCTCTCTCCTATTTTAACTTCCCTCTTCCTTTTTCTTTATTCTAGCAGCTATCAGGTGGCAACTTGTGCTATGTCAACAGTGCTGGCAAATACAATTATTGTGGTTGGAACGGCAAATCAGTTTCATTTGTAATCATGTTGGTGACACTTTTTCTGTATTTGTTGATAGAACTTGTGAAAGAGAGATAAAATATGGAATAGAGATTAGAAAATGTTTGGGTGTTTTGTTTTGGTTTTTTTTTTTTTTTTTAATGGGTCATTTAGTATGTGTTGGCTACTGCAAAGGGCTGCATATTTAACAGGTGAAGAACCAGAATACTGGGACTCTAGCAGGGTGGGTGAGGCAGTTAGTATGGAGCTGCCAGGACCAGATGCTATTCCACAGTCCTGCTTTTCATTAGCAGTCTGTGGAGGCAAATCTCCGTATCAGGAAGTAAAAGCAGTAAAGTATGAGCAGAGTATAATCAAACTATTAAGAGAACTGTGCATTATCTCCATTAATAACTCTTCACTGTAAACATAATTAATTTATTAATATAAAGGACTGTCGAGTTGTGCATTCCATGTTTGCTTTCTGTCTTCAAATTCTAAATGGTGGTGAAGAAAAATACAGAACTCCAGTGGCTGTGGTATTTTACAATCCCACTATTTAAGGCTGACTTTAACATTATCTGAAATTAATATGTCCTCTTGGCAGAAGGCTTCTGTCAGAGAGCTCTGTTACTGCAGCATCAATGCTAAAGGCATCACTGAGTGTAGTGCTGCAGTACTGCAGGGAGGTGGATTAAACTTAATTAGGAAAGGTAGCTCCAGAGTGAGAGTCTGCTAGGCGCTCTGTTGTTCAAGTTCTTAATCTGAAACTTGTTTCTTGATTCCTCTTTCCTTCTGCCCAATCAAAGTACTTAAATGTCTGTTAATACTTCTTTCCTTTTATCATTCATGCCCTTCACTTTTAGCTTCTTACTTAGTGGAGCTTCCTAGACTCACCATCACGTGACCTGAAGTCTTTCCTGTCTGTGCAAATCCACTCTGAAGGTCATCCAGTTGTTCTGCTGTCCTGGTTTCTGCTGGGATAGAGTTCGCTTTCTTCCTAATAGCTGATACACTGCTGTGTTTTGGATTTAGTTAATAATGTTGATAACACACTGATGATTTCAGCTGTTGCTAAGTAGTTGTAATGCTTATACGAAATCAAGGACTTTTCAGCTTCCTGTGCTGTACCGACAGGGAGGTGCACAAGAAGCTGCAATGGGGGGCCACAGCCGGGACAGCTGACCCAGGCTGGCCAAAGGGGATATTCCATACCCTATAACGTCATCTCAGTACATAAAACTGGAGCTGGCCAGAGGGTACAACTTGCTGCTCAGAGACAGGCTATTGATCACCAGATGGTGAGCAAGTGTTGCATTATGCATCACTTGTTTTTGTATATTCTTTTACCGGTAATATTATTATTGTTATAATTATTTCTTCCTCCTTTTCTGTCCTATTGAACTGTTTTTATCTCAGCCCACAAGATTTTATTTCTGATTCTCCATCCCATCCCACCCATGGGTAGGGGAGGTGAGTGAGTGGCTGCGTGGTGTTTAGTTGCCAGCTGGGGTTAAATCACGACATCTGCCCATCTTGGAAACCCTCCATAGCATTGTCCTACACCACACCGAAGTTTTCTGTCCATGGCTGTGTCTTGCTCTTTTTACCTTCTGTTGCCCAGTCACATCCAGTTGCTTCCTCTATCCTTTCTCTTCTTTGCCCAGTTATCGGCTTCTTGTAACCAGAGTGCGTCTTCTTTTCTCCCTGCCTCTATATATGAAATATTTTTTCCTGATATTATGTGAAAAGTCCCTTACTCCTATGCATTTGTGCTTCTTCCTTCCAAGATTAAAGGAAGAAATACATTTTTAATATAACATGATCATCAAAATAGTCAGCCACCATCTCAACCAGTCTCGTGTATATTGTCTCTCTCTTTTCAATACTCCCATGTCTTTCCATTATAAAGACCTGGAGAAAGAGACCATGTGCTTTTCTTTTTGCAAGGTGCCCAGAGAGCACACTGTGTGTGTTAGCAGGTCAGCAATAACAGAGAATATTTTAGCTCAGTAAGGCTAACGTTTTCATGTAGAATTTTTCATTCAAGAGTGGGAATCTGCCCTGTTATTTCATTCATGATTTTCTTCTCCGGCTAGCACTCTTGACACTAACTGTGATGTTCTACCTGAAAAGGGATAGAAGAAACCATCCTGTCTAAACCAGCTTGATGTTATGGGATTCATTGATTAGTATTTATATGCTTCATGTCTGTACCTTTTTCACCTGGATCATGAAAGGGGAGTATCTCATCAAACTTATTGATCCAGGAGTGCTTAATAGTCATGAATGAACTGAGTTCATTCTTTCAAATTTGGGTGTGTGTTTAAAATACAAGGAAGTTGGAAGTCCCTCTAAATGTAACAATCCATGGTTTCTCAAAAGGGTCTTTAATTGGAAAAGAGGCTTTAGAAATTGGCTGAACATTCTTTAATTATTGATCAGTACCTTTGGAAGTATATTTACTGCTGCTGTGAAATCATGTTCTCTTGATTTTTGGCTCTTTACTCCAGTGAATAAGGTTTGTCCACAGTGTATGGAAGCTTGCTGTTTATCTTAACTCAGATGAGCATATAGAATATAGTCAAACAAACACAAAGGGCCCAAATTAAAAAGATTTTACAATAAAATTATTGAAATGTTCTTTTACACAACTAAGGTTCTGCAGTGCTCTCTAATGAAATTACAGCACTGCCTACAATCATTAAAGCTGCATGCAAACAAGTATTTGTACACAAGGTGGTGATGTTAGCAACCAGCTTCTTTTTATTAACAACTCTCAATAAATAACAACATATTGTTTTGGCTCTGAGGTATCTTAAGGTAGCCTTGACTATTTGTATAAGGACAGATCTGAAATATCAGCAAGAAAACTGTGAATTGGTCGTAAGGTATCAATGAAAAATAACTGTGGAGCTTAAAAAGTCTTCATATCTTTCAGGGCTTCTCATTTTCTTATGACATAATTGTACCGTGAGAATCATATAAAACTTCAAATATAATGATGGTAAAAGCAACATGTATCAAAAAGGTAGGTAACACAACCTTTTATTAAAGATATCTTTCATATTTTAAATATTTCTCATTCTACAACTGGTTTAAAAATAGCAGCAGGTAAGAGTGGCTGGGAAGAAAGGAAATTATTTCTTTTTAAACAGACATAGAACAAGGTTAGAGCTAAAACCAAGGAAAGGGGTAATAAATAATGACAACAGATGTTTGTAAACCTTTTGCTCCTGTGTTCACTGTTTCCATGTGTTTTCTTGTCTTGATGTGCTGTCAGCCTCCTCTCACCTGGGACTAGTGATATCTTATCAAAGCCTAAGCAGTTCCTCTTCACAACAGGCAGATAATAGTGCCTTTCAATTTATCATACTAGAAGTCTAAAAGAACCATGGGAACGATTGGTCAGGTGACAGTTTGATGGACATTTTGACAGCCCTTAAAGCATCATGGGAAATGGTTGTCACCTGATTTTTTCAGAGCAACTGGGGAGATAACCTTCAGCATGACAGGAAAAACAAAAATCTGAATATTTGTATAGGGTTTGCTAACAGCCATAATGCTCACTTAAGTGATAATGGGGATGAATTTAGATTACTTGAAATGGAGTTATCTGAGCTGGGATCTGTTTAGCTTGTGAATGTTTTTGACATCTTTAGCTGCTTTTCAACACTTATTCTGAATGTCTAATTCTTCAAACAGAAGTACTGTAAGGAGTGCAGATAGATAATTTGTTTTGTATTTTGTCATACTCTCTGTACATCACGTATATTGTCTGCTGAATGAGATCAGACAAACAAAACTCCTAAAAAATTTTGCTTCTTTCTTTGTACATTATTTTTCTGACTACTCAGAAAAACAGTCCTTACTGTGAAATGAATCTCTCTTCCTGGCACTATTTTAGTGTAAACCAGACAGATGTTTGCATCTGAAATCACCCTCACAATGGCCACTGCTGTGGACTCCTACTGAGATTAACAAACAGGTCAAATATTGACCTGACAAAGACAGTATCCTACTGTTAGGTCAAGACTGAGGCCTTTGGAGAGAAAATGTGTCAGTGCTGCCATTGCTACCACCCTGGTTTTACTGCTGTAGATAAATGCAAGATGCAGTTTTCTAGGTAATACAGTTCTGGTACTTCTCAGAAACATCAAAAATAAAAGATTTTGAAAAATAATGTCACAACTATAGGTTTTGAAGTAGAATCTGGATGGCAAAAATGGTTAAGTGTTTGGTTTTATCTCCAAAACCTGGATGTATATGTTGCATCTGTGATACACTAAATCAATGTAGGGGTCTCACCATTGTCCTGCAAAAGGGACACAGGAGGTTGGTGTGATGGGTGGACTCCATTTAGGAAAACGCCTGGAATTCAAATTAACTGACCAGTACAATCAGGAGGAGATGCTCTGGAAACCATACCTATACTTAGTTTTAAATCTACAGGGCTGTTTTGAGCAATTTATGGAAGTTTCTCACCTTTTTTTTAATTGTATTTTATTGTACACTACAGACTTGCTGTCTGATTCTCTCCCCATCAATCTAACCAAGATCATACAATCACAGAATGTTTTGGTTTGGAAGGGACCTTAAAGCCCATCCAGTTCCAACCCTCCTGCCATGGGCAGGGACACCTTCCACTAGACCAGGTTGCTCCAAGCCTCATCCAGCCTGGCCTTGAACACTTCCAGGGATGGGGCATTACATTCCTTCACTCTTCTCTTTAACGATGTCCACACTGCCTTCAACCATGTTTGCAGTCTTCCACTTACCTTCTGTCAATAAGTCCATGATTCCAAGCCCCTGAACAACTGAGCTGCTCTCACAGCTCTTTTCTCATTTTGTTTTGTGTTCTCATCTTTATTTTCTCTGTTGCATGAAAAATGACAAATACAACTCCTTCTGACTGCAGAGCCTTGTTCTTTGCAACTTCCAGAGAGTATCCTGCCATCTTTCCACTTTAGTGTCCCTGTTTTAAAACATGCTTGAATGCTTTTTCTAGTGACGTTTGTAAACCATTTATTTCTTCTGCAAGTCATAATAGCAATCTGTTACTCACCCTTTCTCCTCTGCTGAGGGAGAGGCCATATAGGCATAGATTTATGATCACTGACACAGAATAACACATGAATTAAGTAATTCAGAGGAATTCTTTAGCATTAAACAGATATTCTCTCCTTGTCTTTCCAGAGGCAACTTTTATATATTGTCAAAAGTTTTAACAAGCTGTAGACACTGTTGGAGTTCTGCCATTAGAAATTTCAAAATATCATTCAGAACATATTTAGTATTTATAATGCCATGTGGAATCTATTCTTAGTTAAATTATAAATGAAAGCAATGTAGCAATGTTGTTCAGATAATTTAACATATCTCCTATTACAACTATAAATAGGATTTTTTAGGAAAATGTATACATTTCATAATCTGAAGCCAAGTAACTATTGGGATTGCTGTTTAAAAATATTAGTTTTGGATGTGATTGTGCGCAAGCATGCATAATACGCCTACGTACACATCCCATTTTGCGCTCTCTGAATATCAGTATAGCAAGGTACAAGATAATTGCACGCTGGTTGTTCCTGTGGATGTCCACAGCACTCAACGATACACTGGCTTTGGGCAGGCCATGGCAGATGGTGTGTTTGGATGTGGGTTTTTCCAGATGAAGGTAGAGAAATCTCTCTTTAGGCTTTCACAGCTTGCCATGTAAATACTATTGTTTCGATCAGCTCTGATTTATATCCAAGGCTATGGTAAGATAAAAAAGGACCCTTACCCTTCTGTCACAAACTCCTCTTTGTTGAAGTTTCTTTTGTCAAATAGCTCATACTCTGACTCATCTTTTTTCAGTACTGTGTTTAGTTTCAGGACTCAGTACTGTTTTACTCAAATATACTTTAATTACACAGTTAGTATTTCCTGAGTAAAAATTGCAGACTTACTATTTGCTTTAGTATTTTAAATAGATTTAATATCATTTTTGCATATCAGTACCACAAGAATCATCTAAGTTGGGCTTTTCTACGTTGCTTTTTTTAAATAATAGTAAAATCTCCTACTGTAAATGAGTTTAACAAAGTACCTCTGAGTATATCCACAGCTTCTATAGAATGCAAGTTGCAACTGAAGGTTTTTCCCTCTGCATTTTTGCAAACAAACAATGTGGTTGTCAGAGACCCTAATCAGTATTTGAGCTGACAAACAACCAAACAAAAAAGGTATTTAGCAGGCCCCCTGATTTCCCTAATGACAGAATATACCCATCAAGGAAACTCGGTAGCAGCTGCTCCATTGTGTTAAAGATTTGAAGATGTCTTCGTTTTGAAAAAGTTTGGAGGGTTTTCTTACTTTCACCAGAGAATATGTAAAGAGGCATTTTTATTTCATTTTGGTGTGGGAAGAGAGAAATCAGCTGATTAGCCAACTTAATACTGCTTTCTGTGGCTGCATGTACCAAGTTCTTCAGTTTCAAAACTGCATCTTGTGTGTCAATTGTGATCAGATAATTGCTGATAAGAAATACGAAAATGTGGGATATCGCATAATATCCACCTGGAAAAACTCCAACATGAACCTTGTGGGAAAGAGAACCACCCTCATCTGGTTATGGGTGACAGTTTATTTCTTGTACTTTTAACTCGCATTCCCTTTGAATATTAATTATTTTATTCTGTCTGCTTTTATAATTTAAGTCCATAACATCCATTGCCATAACATGATGAGGCTTCCAGATGGTTCTAATGAAATACATATCGTATTTGCATGGTTGGATGAACATTCAGATCTGTTTTTCCCTTGAGGTGGAAAATTGATCTTGTGTTAAACAAGATAGATATTGATAAGAACGTCGATATTGAGCTCAGCTGAAATCAATGTTTTCTTGTAACTGATTACAGAATTCTGTGAATAGCAGCTAAAGGAATTCAGCAATAAAAATGTGAAGACTTGAATCATCTGGGTGAAGAGAAAGAGTAGAGAGAAGTGGTGAACTGTAAAATCAGAGTGAATTACTTGTTCAGGTGAGGGAATGGAAGCCAAGCTAAGAGCAGTTAATAAAACTGAGACAGGGCAAACAAGAAGTGGTGAAGAAACAGCAGATTAGAATGGCTTTGGTGAAGAACAGCTGTGTTGGAAGCAATAAGAATAAAAATTCACAGGCAAAATTTTGAAGTTTGACTGGGGCAGAAAAGAATGCTTGTCTGTCATGGTATTCATCCTGGAATTCTACAGTGTTCTAGTTATATTGGCTTCGTTACTTCCATGCCTTATGGAGACATGGACAGTGACTCCAAAGGCCCATTTATGCCTCTCTCAAATTGGCAGCAGTATCTCATATCCAAAAGAATCAGTGTCTTCAGAGAAGTCTGGGAGAATGATGCCTGCAATGGCAGCAGGAGTTTATCTGGAAAATGAACGACTGAAAGGATTTATGTTACATCATTGTGGTTAAGTAACATTTTTCGGACTGTGAAATTTGTAATATGTTGGCAGAATTTGATACACTTATATTCAACTGGTGACAGTGGTTTGATATATTCTGAACTTGCTCTGGAATCAGAGGGTGGATTCTTAGCTACAATCTGTGCAGCCAGGATGTCTGCAGTATTGGTCGCACGTAAGAATATTTGGAGGAGAAATGGGAGAGCTGTTCACCAGAATAAGTACTTGACCACTTAGTCATAAATGCTGATGAGTCCTTATAACACTTTTACTAGTCAAGAAGAGTGTAAGTAGTATTCATGCATCTTTGATGTGTATTTAGAATATTTGGCACTTGGTGAATGTACTGAGCTTCAGAAAGAAGAATAGAAGCAGCATTTGTTTGCTGGCATAGGATGCATCCTCACAAGAGGAGCTTTGCGAGTGTACCTGTTCTTTTTTGAAGCACTTCACTGTTGCTTTTCAGTGTTTGGTGTTTCGCTGGTGACCTGTAGGCACTTACCTCTACGATGAAGCATTGTCTACCACTGACAGCTCTGTGGATTTGGATCAGTAGTTTCAGTAAGAGTTAAGCTATGAAACAATAAGGCATAGGCATGTCAAAGTGTTTGACTTCCTTGCTGTTTCATTCTTTGTTGCTGTCAATGCTCCCATTTCTCTCTTTTCTTCTGGCATACATTATGAGAAAATAATGTATATAGAGATATGTATTTTCTATAAAGAGATATGCGAGTCCCCTAGACACTTATATAAAAAATCTTTATAATTTAAAAGGAGTCTAAAGGACTAGATTGAGTTCATGGGTCTGCCTGTGTGATGGAAAATTCACAGAGTGATCTCAATGATGCAATCATTTCCCTAAAACAGTGGCTACATTATCAAGTCTTGCCTGTTTACACCTAATCAGGAAGTTAGGGTCAAAATTTAGATGAATCTACAGGTTCACGCCTACCTACTTTTGCAAATCTGTGGAAAATGATTGAAGTAATGTATTTTGGGATTTTTACAGCTTTTGTCTTATCAATATCCCCATTAGTTAAGGAAGTGTTAGTGAGTTCATTTATAAACTCGTTATCATATCCTGAAGTGGACACAAAATCTATATTAACTTGTTGCTAGAATGCTGAATTCAAATTAATTTTTCTTAATTGAGACACCTTTTTTGGATTTGATATTTGAAGATAGGATTAATTCACAGCCATCTGTTATCTTATCTTGCCTTGGTTAATGATAGGCCCAGCAGTTTGGGGAAATGAAATGAGCAGGCACAGGGGTCACTGTCATTATCTGGATCATTTCATGTGATGCAAATTAAGTCAGGTACATCACTGCAGCTAATACTGCCTATAGTTCATTTAGTGAAGGCTCTGGCATTGATCAGTTTTAATTTTAGCTCAAAAGGCTTATATTGCTGTCTTCAAGGTGGTGTTTTAGGTACTAGTCGTCTAAAGAGTAGACAGTAGGTGTGGTAGCTACTCTCTTTTGTCTTTCCTTGATTCTTTAGAGTTCTTGCAGATTTGGGGCATTAGGGAAACAGGCATATTGATCACGGAAGTCCAGATGGAAACTAATGTTACTCAGTTAGCCAGATATTGTTTTGAGCTGCAGTTGTGCAACCTCTTTGCAGCTAAAACTGGAATTAATACGCAGGAAGGTGATTTAATTCTTTAAGTGGTAGTTGGAGTGCTTAGAAGCACAGCCAGCAATATAGGACTACAATAAAGTGATGTTAAATATATTGAATCCAGAAACTGACAGTTACTATGCAAATTTTGACTGTGAATCTGCAACCACTTACACTTTATTGTGTATTTTCCATTTATTTTAATATTTAGGGGCATTTCTTACTTGCTTGGCCTCTAATACCTAGTATCAGTTTTATTTGACAAAAACAAAATTGAAAGAAAAAAAGAAAAACATAAGATTTTGATGTTTCACTTCGTTATACCTATCTTTCACCACCTTGGTGATGAAAACAATCTCAAAGCCATTGCAAAGCAACACCAGAGCATGATAAATACCCTTAAGCAGAGATGAAAATTAGGCTCTGACATGTTTCTGGCACAAGCAGAAACTTTTGAACAATATTGCTGTTATTGTTTTGCTTATGGGGAGAAGATTTTACTATAAGATTAAATCACTTATCAGACATTTAAGTAAAACTTCAGTGCTTTGCAAAGCAGAAGTCTTTTCTGCTTAACGGGACTGGGTGCTGAAAAATGAAGTGAATTAATCAGTGCCCTGTAGTGAGTCTTCAGTAGTTCTTGGATTCACGTGCAGGAATCCTGCTTTCCAGTCTCATCTGCTTAATATCTTCCTTCTCACACTGACTGTAGCTGTAGCAGTTCCACTGGCATTATCCCTCGCTTGCACCTGTTTTTCAAGGATCAGCTCTAGTTGTGGCTATTTCATTAGTATGTTCATATTTTATTAGCTTTCGCTGCAAATGGCCCATGCAAGTATTTTAATGTTGTCTTTCCTTGACTAAATAGTTTAAGGCTACAGCAAATTTATTAATATTATTATTATTTTGCTAATGCACTATATTGTCTATTTGATAGTAAGCAGTTTCATCTGTGGCTGAATGATAGAAACTAAAGCTGATATGGATTTTCTATTTTCCATCACTCCGTATCATTTGTAAACTCTTTAGTTCCGTAAAAGATCTGCTTTAAATAAATAAATGTATCCTGACTAATCCTCTTTGAATAAGTGGAAAGCATTTAATCCCATGATTCTGTAAATCCAGGGTAGCTGTCAAATAGTGTGTTCATTTTTCTGTATTATCTAAATCGGTTTGTATCAGATCTTTCATTGACAACAACAGTTTGTTATTTGGATTAAACACCTCTCATGCTCTATAACCTTTCATTTAAGAATCATTTGCATCCCTTTTTTTGGCTGCTACTTCAATCATCTGTATTTTAACTGTTCTTTAGGAATATTTGCTGCTAAATAGTCACACTGCGTTTAAAATTGCCTTTTTTTTTTCCAAATTGCTAATACTTCAAGATCTGAAATTCAAACTATTTTTGTTTGTGTCACCAAGAGGCTGAATTCATTTATCAGTTTTCAATTTAAGAAAATAAAAATAGATGATTCATGAACTTCATTTCAAAATTTTTAAAATTGGTTCATTAATTGAACAGCAGCTGGGCGAAAAAAGTAATCAGCTCATTTCAAGTGGAATAGCTCGTTATCATTTTGTCTGATGAAATCTTTGGAGGCTAGTTTCACGGGAAATGGGTCCTTCCTACAGTTGTCCCTCCGCTGTCTGGGAAAATGTCAACTGCCCCCATACAGTAATTAAAACCATGATTAGGACATGCCCTTCCATTATGCAAATGCTTGGGATAGAAGACTTCTTGTCGCTTTTTGACATGAAAGAAATGTTTGGGTTCTTTCAGTTCTTCCAAACACTTCTTAATGGCTCAAACTGAGGAATACTGATTTCTAGAACCAGAGTAAATGTGAGATGTCATGTCCAGCTGAAACACTTCTATCCGCTGGTAAACTTCTTGATTTTGGCCGCAGGGATGTAGAAGATTGCATCGCAATTTTAGTTTGCAGTATCCAGAGTTGGGCAAGATTTTAGTTTGGGAATCAAGGAGGTTTTGGAGATGGTGCATGTAATTCAGGGCCACATGTTACCTCTTGAACATTGAAGTCTTAATACCAGCACTGTAGTACCGATCTTGTTTTTAACTATCTTACCAGTAAAATAGTATAGACTCATAAATGACAGCAAAAGATGGAAAGTTGATAACTTGATTCTGTTCCCTGGCGGTGTTTGACCTGGGGCAAAATTTTTTTTGCCTCATTTTGAGAGTGTTGAAATGAAAATTTCTTACAACCAGTGTTATGTTAAGGTTAGTTCCATTATTTCTTGAAAAGTACTTTTAAGCAGCTATATGAGATGTCTGAGAGATGTGTATAACCGTAGTAGCCATTGTTTTAGTATTAGGTTTGTAATAATTTTGCCAGTCATCAAAATTGCAATAGAGTTACAAAACTCTGTAGCTTTAAGAAAGTAAACTCTAACTGTACTTCAGTGTTAAAATACCCAAACGAACTTTTTTATATTTCTACCAACTGAAGAAAAATCATCTTA
>NW_010267450.1:76892-127321 GCF_000690775.1 Eurypyga helias
AATAGTCTCTTTTTCATTTTCTTGGAGACTAAGTAAGTTTATAAAGTAACATATAAGCAAGTGATTGATTGCATGGTTTCTTAAGTCTGTCATGCATCTATGCAGATTTTCCCTTTCACACTGTGAACATCAGGATAACATAATTCAGGTCATGGATAACTAACAAACATTTTAAAAATGCTGATGCATTACTTGGCCAAATAGTCATTTTTATGACTCAAATTTATAGTACCTCTGCTGTGAAATAATTGATGAAAGATCTTCTACAAATTTTGTAATTAAAAATTGCAAGCACTGAAAGTACTGAGAAGTACTGAAAAATAAATGTTTTGTTTGATCTTCCACACTGGCACACACTTTCAAAAAGGGAAAGTAAGGCGGACTATATGACTAAATTCTAGTTAAGATGGTTTAAATCCAGTTAGGATATTGAAATAGTTTTCTAAACTTTTTTCACAATAAATATTGGATTTCTTCAAAAAGAAAATCTGTATTTAAATTAAATACTTTTTGTTGGGTGATTAACTTTCTCTAGAAAAATTTATATTTAAGCAATTCCTTTCTAATCTTAATTTTACACTGTGGAGGAGATATCTGCTTTAATAATCATACAGTGTATATGTCTTTTGTTTATAAACATTTGTGGTACTGCCAGCATGAGCTGAAAAGCTTGAAAAAGTTCCTTCTGCTTCTCAGAATTATAATTTCACTTAATAAAACCACAAATTTTTCACAACAATATTTCTTCTTATTTGCCTTTTAAATTCTAAAACAATAGAGTTTAGTGGATTACATTTTCTAGTTTCTCTTTGCCACCGTAGAGGCAAAAATTTACTTTTCCAGGACAAGTTGCTAACTTAACCTTACCAAAGAGCTGAAAAGCTGACGGTATTTAGTGTGCTTCGGAAATACATACTAGAAATTCAAGATGCATCAGTAGCATGATTAAATTAAAATCTCTGGTGAAGGTTTTTAGCCTGGCTTCCATTTGGTTTCTCAGTACTTGAGAAGAAAATCAGGGTGCTTCAGTATTCTCTTAGAAGCATCCCACAGGAAGAATGAGACTGTATGTCCAGTGCAAATAATAAACATTAACTCAGCCCCAAACCCAAGCAGTACATACTACTTACATTTAAGGTATTATCTTCTGTGTAGTAAATATGGGCTGAAGAATAATTATGGAGCACACTGTTTGGAAACTAAGTCTGTCCCTTTATGTACATATGTGATATGTTTGCCTATCATGAGGGTTTTAGCCTCTGCTGCTGCTTAACCAGACTTACTGGATTTTACAGTCATTTTCACTAACATTTTAGTAATGAATGATCCGCTATAATTTTGTAAATATATAATCCTATCCTACAAACAAGTAACTTTAAGCTTTATATATTCACTACAGGAACTAAACTGTTATTTAACCATGGGAAGATGAACTAGAACTCAGGGGTATTGCACAATACTTCATTAAATTTGTAGTACATGGCTCTCAAAATAAATTGTCAGGTATACCGCGAGTTTAAGTATTTTGTTGCCATTGATATACAGTTTTATTTTTGCACTGCTTTGCAGTGAAGCACCTTTTCCTCCTTCTTCCATAAACTCTGTAATTTGATTCTGCCCTTGTATCAGCAGCTCCAGAGGTATGTCTGTTTTACTTCAATTGTGCTCTTTGAAAGACAGCTTTGTGCTTTGAGCTTTTTCTAATAATTGCACTTTATGCTATGTTGGTGATATGAAAACAAGCTCGAAAAGAATAGAAGTAAACAAGAGTTTTTTCCATTACTTTCTTGCCATAATATATAGGGGAGTTTAGTACAAACTTAGTTCTCCCCTTATAATTACCCTAATCATGGATAAATCCTAGCAGGGAGAACCATATTAGAATCAGTTTCATATCTTGATGCAAGTGAGTTTTACGAGTATGACTACAAAATAGTGAAAAGATCATATTTCAAAACCTTCAAAAAAGAATCGTGTTCCATGGCAGTGTTTGTGCAAATAAAAGCCACTGGAATCGACATCTTTTTTGCACGCAGGAATATGGCTAACATAGTAAGGTTTTTTTATTGCAGATTCAGTGAAAATTAGAAGGTGTATGCAAATATTGTGCTTTTCCCTATGCACTGTATTACTTAAACATAACTTTTTCAGAATTTCAGAACATATTTAGTACAGTGATTATATCTTTTATACTATTTCCTTGGAAGCCATAGTGACAAATTGGTAATGGTCACAGGAAAGAATGAAGTGGCATAAAATATTCTGCTTATTCACTAAATAGATATGAATTCTGTAAAAATTTCTGGAAAGACTATAAAATACTTTGAAGACTTTCTTTTTGTTACCCATGGTTTAATGTAGCCTTTTTCTTTTAAATGCATGCCAACTTTTCAGTGTAAACTATCTGTAAGGGCTGTTTATAAGGAGTACAACCTCTTCTATTTTGAACCCATCATGAAATCAGTTCACCCATGGGCATCTCTATTTCAAGTAACAGAGGTGTTCATTTAAGTGCTACTAAGGTGACAAACACCTGAAGAGAAGCATCTGATTTAGTGATGCAAGTGTACCCAATATCTCTGTTCTCATTGCATTTCAGAGCATTGTAGAAACAGAACTTTTGTATCTTTAAATTTCTTTAATTTTCTAGTTTTGCTTTCACACAGTTATGTTCTTCCATAAGCCTGTTTCAGCACTGCCTTTGTCAGGAGCGTCAGAGGAATCCGTGTGGCTGATGCTTGCAGTTTCAACTTCGTGTCATTGGCTCCTGTTACTGGGGACTGCCCCTAAATGTGGCTCTGCACTGGTCTGGCAGACCCCCAGCTGTGGTCTCTCCTAGTCCAATCACACTATGTGTGTGAAACACCCACAATATGGATTTATGGAGTAACAAGGACAGTGACAGATGTGGAGTAGTGACTAAGTGCCATCTGATGGCTTGGTTAGGTGCTCCACTGGATAACATTACCTGGAAGGAAATGGCAGTTTTGTCCCAGGACAAAGATGTTCCAAAAAGACCCCTAGGCTTAAAATATATCTGTATTTTTCATTCTTTTGCTTTTTCAGAGTTTTATGAGAATGACAACTTCTTCCCTTTCTTCTAAGCTAATAGCTCTGTGCAGTCCCTAGTTGCTGCCTGGCCGTGGGGAGCAGGCAGTGTGGGGGCAGTGGGGAACACACCATGGGGGCCTCCCCACAGTCTTGGTTGTTTCCTTGGGGCATTTGGTGTGATATGTAGGATTTCATGGCTGCAAAAGGCACAATACCTGACTACCACAGGCTCCTGGTCTAAGCAGTTAACTATGAATTTTAAGGATGCTTACATGTCGAAATGCTCTCCACATTTAAGTGTTTCTTTCATTTTTATCTAGTCCCTTGGTGGCCAAATCCATACCATAAAGCCATTGGATAGGAAATTGCATAATTTGAACTGAATTGGCACTTCTAATGACAATTGACAGGCAAGGTACGCTCCCTAAATCAGTTCCCAATGGCTTCACCAAGCACTGAGTTGAATTAATGTCTCTCATTCTTGCCAGTTTGCTTTCCCACATTAAATCAGAAACCATACTTTTTTAATTAAGATTTTTTTAGATCCAATCTTTAGATTTTGTACAGATGAAATTTTGCCAAAACAGAGGAGGAATGGAAATTTCTGTATTTTAAACAAAAGTTCAGTGGACATAATTTTGATGACAAATGAATGCCCTATATTCTCTTCAAGAATCTGAAAGTTAAACATGTTGTCAGTAAAATAAAAAATATAGTCTATAATTGTTACTCAGCTGGGGAGGAGGGAGGGAGAAAGAACAGCAAGACTTAAAGAAAAAAAGTCAATTTTAACCAGGTACAATAGTTATGAAAAATGGCTATTTTATGGAGAAAAAGTCCTCACGCTGTTAGGTTTCATTGGGAATCAAATTTTGCTGGATATTTATTTGGGTTTTTTTTTTTTCCTTGGGCTATAATTCTTTCATTATGTTATTTTAAGTGATATGAAAAGAATCTAGGATTCTATATTGAAATTAAATTCATAATTAATGATCTAAATAAATATTTGTCTTAAATTCTGAGAATTACAGGTTGATAGTCTCCTTTAACGAATTAGAGTCCTTTGAGGATGGAGCTTGTCATTAACACACATCATCAGCTGATGCATTTTAATAATACATAGAGTTGGAAGAGAGAGGAAGTGTAAGCTACTGAAGCTTGCAAAACCAATCCCCTAAAGCTTTCATGTTTTATTTGAGCATATGTTTTGGAAGTGGTGGTGTTGACACTGGTGGCACTAATCTCCTCTTTATCTTGTTTTGATTAAAAGGATATTTGAATATTATTTTTGGCAAACTTTTATCTAGCCTCAAAGGGGTTCCCTTGTAGCAGCTACAGAGAAATGGCAGTAATAAACACATTGTATGATACACTTACATCATACATTACAGCCACTGCTGGTCTACTCCAAGAATACAAAATACTCCTGAAAAAAAAAAAATCAAATGAGCTTGTGTCCAATGCCAAGCATCTGAAAACACAAAATTATGCTATATCATTTTTATTGTTTTGTGAACCAAGCTGTGTAGATCACTTCAGCTGAGTAAAGAAAACTATGCAGTAGATTATTCAATAATTCAAGTAGTAATATATATGGTTAGGAGACAAAAGGTTACAGCAGTTTTATGACAGACTGCTATTTTTTATAAAAGCATATATCCCCTTTTCTTTACATCGTTTGTACCACCTGTCAGATGGCTGGGTTAACATTCTATGAAACCTTACTTTGTTATACCTTCAATGGTATTAACAGTATAAAATTTAATTTTAAAAATACACAACAAAAATATTTTTTATCATTTTGCTTTACAGAATGTTAAGGTGTATATAACTCTCCCATAACCTGCGCCGTGTAGATCCACGTGTTCTTTGTAACCACAGGACAACTTACAGGGAAATGGTTCATCCATTTGATAAAATACTACAATCAGGGAAGATACCTGTGCTCTGCTGTCCTTTGGCCATTTTCTCACTCTAAAGACAAGTGCACAGAGTGCACAGTAGACTTTCTTCTCCATGTACTTGTGTCTGACAAAGCCTCTGACTTATTAGGTGCTGGATCAAGCCTCAGGTCTCTGTTTCAGCATTCAGCAATGTT
The DNA here is from genome assembly GCF_000690775.1 of Eurypyga helias. Taxonomy (NCBI): domain Eukaryota; kingdom Metazoa; phylum Chordata; class Aves; order Eurypygiformes; family Eurypygidae; genus Eurypyga; species Eurypyga helias. The sequence goes on from NW_010267450.1 coordinate 82,042, forward strand.
AGCATATTAGTTCCCTTCTTCATCCCCGTGGAATGTGTTTATAAATAATATTGACTGGTTTTAGAGCTTGCTTTCCTCAGACCCCATGTTGTTTATTTTGGTTTTTAAATATGGATTAAGTGTCTAATTTTAGGTTTTAAATTGCATATACACTTTCAGTTGAGAGCAATGGGATTCACAGTTACTCAGTAAAATGAGATCACTTTTTTGTGCGCTTCATTTCAGACAATCCATTTTAATTATCCAGAGCAGAAACACATCCCCACCTAAAGCTTGCAGTATGGATTTGTTAATACTGATTCTTATTGCTCAAGGAAAGAATAGAATCACATGGTGTAATATGGTGGAATTATTGGCTGCAATTTACTTTCCATCCTCAAACATTGTGCTTGTGTGATTTTTCAAATAATTTTTATTTCAACAGAAATACTAATTCTTATTTATTCTTCCAAACCTGCAAATGAGACTGTCCTGTCAATCATCTGTGGGTTTTGTTGTTGTCTGTTGTTTTTTTTGTTTGGGGTTTTTTTCAGAGATGGAACCTTCTTTCTGTTCTTTAACTTCTCAGGGTTCACAGAGGATGGTGTTGTGCTTCTGCTGGCTGATGCTTCTCTACTTTTGGCACCTCCTCAAAACCCTTCTTTTTGTGAAATTCAGAGTTAGTGTGATCTTGTCCTCGGTTTTGTTCTTTTTGAAAAGTTTAGTCTTGGGGCTGGCTGATGGTTGCATTCATGTATTCAGGTCACATATGTTGCTGTGCTTGTCTATGTGGTACCCAATGGTAACGCTGCTTCTCTTTGCAGAATGTTTCCTCCGACTCAGAATTCCATTGATTTTTTTCCTTGCTGCTCTGTTTCATAGGTTACTTCCACAGGCAAAATCTTCAATTGTTCTGGTTCCCTACTTTGTTCTTTCTTCCTTGATATGTTGCCATAATCATGCTCCTTCTCAACATGCAGACTCAAAGCTCACATGAGCTTGCTTTTTTCAGAGCTTAGGAGGAAATGACTCAGGTTTTCTGTTGCTATAGATTTATGTTCCACTTCCTTTGGTACATCAGAGAAGCCCTGTTCTTCATTGAAAAAGTGCATTCTGAGACTGAACGCAAGTCCTGCTCTTGGTTGTTGGGGTGTTTTTAATAGGTTATTCCCCAAAAACAAACCACTAAAGTGTTCAGGTCAGGCTCAGTGTTCAGACTGTTGCTGTTCAGTGCTTGTTGCCTCATGGTTTCTTTTGTAGGGTGCAGTGTCAGTACTCACATCCTTCTGTCTTTTCTGGTGTTTGGGTTTATTTTTTTAATAGATTGCATTCAAAAATAAAGCATTTAGGGTTTCTGGTCCCAAAGACTGTTGCTCTCCTATAGGGGGTAATGACAGATTCTGAACTCGTGTTCGAAAGGAATTTTGAATGAGTGGTAGTTGTAAATATTTTTGTCCTGTCACCCATGTCTCAACATCTTAACTGTCATGCCTTTGAATAATACACAGAACTCATATCCTCTCACTCTCTAAGCAGTCCTTGACTTCATTATCTCTGTAGCAAAGACTATGTCAGTCTTTAAGAACCTGTATTAAGTCATGAGAGCCAACAGGGACGATCATGTTAAAGAGCAACAGTGCAACAGCACTACATTCCCTGAAAGCAGCAAATCCAGTAGGTGGTTAAATTTTCAAACAAGCTGCAGCAGTCCTGAAAACATTCCCTCTCTTCCTTATTGACGGTTGTCACTGATAAATCCTTGCTACACGTGCTGCCCATGTTCACACTCTCAAACACAGCACAAAGAAGGAGCAGAACAAACACACTTGGGCTGATGGAGATGGTGACACGTAGAAGAGCGTTTAAGGGTATACTAATTTTCAGGTACTTTAGTATGATTAAAAATTAGTTCATATTAAAATAAGAGCTGTGACTACTGTCTGAACTTCACAAGCTTTCTAGATTATATTGAAAATCTTTCCATTCATCTGTATCTTATTGGTTGAGTTGATGTCTATAAAACATTCAAAAATCATAATGATGAGTGTTAGTAAGGGAGTTTATTTAGATCGATAGACTTTTATATTAATATTTGTAACAAAATCCATAGCATTTGCAGAGAGCAATGCCTTGGCTTCTCAAAGCTGCTTTTGGGTTTAGACTCTTTATGGAAAGCTCTGTTGTTGTTTAGTTATCCATTTGACATGAAATAGTTTGCTGATACACATCTAGGAGCAGTCATTGTACGAATTACTTACCTAATCCACAAAAACACTGCTAAAATATTTGCTATTCCTGCAGCTATTCTCTTCACAAGCAGTTGCTGTCTTGGAAATGACCAGACCCTTGAATCGTCTAAATTAACCCCAGTCTATAATATTGGCCTAATAAAGCCCTTTTTTTCTTTCTTTTTTTCAGATTTAATATCCAAACTTTATGTATTTAGTTTATATACATGCATTAGGTGTTTTATCGGACATTGTATGTGTTTTATGTCAATCTTGAAACCCAATGAAGCATTCTAAAAGAAATCAAAGGTGATAGATGATTTTCTGACTTCTATTCAAAAGTCTTGTTATATTGTGGAGTGCTTACTATGAATGCACGGCAACAAAAAGGCAGAGATCCTATAGTATACAAATACTTAAAAGCCTGCACCCAGAGACAACAGAATGAAACAAGGTGGGTTTATATATGTAGTCCCTGCTGTCTCCTTCACCTCTCCTGGGAAGTAGTTATGACATAATAGAATTTGAAGGTTACTCTTCAAATTTCCTTTCACCTTCAAGTGAGCAACCCATGTCATGCATTGCAGAAAGCTGTCATCGTGACATCTAGTGATGCAAAAATGGCTTGAAATAAGGCTCTGAGCACCTTATTAGAAAGAACTGGAAATCAGACTTGAAAAAGTTAAAGCTTCATTCTGTTTTCTCTTGTTTAAATTTTCAAACCATCATTCAGGTTGAGAAAAAGATGAACTTAAATACTTGGCATAACAACACATAAAAGCTGTGAAAGCCTCCAGTTTAAAGGGTTTTTTTTTGTGCAAATCAATTTTATCTGTCCTTCTTGCATCATTAAACTGTTTTCTTGTTGGGAAGCAAGAATGCTGTATTATTTGAAAGATATTAACATTTAATCTCACATCTTAAACTACTCAATAAATATTACAAGTAAATATATATGGGTTTTGTCCTATAAATGATTATCAGAGTCTTATTTTGGCCTCTGAAAAGATAATTGGTCTAGGAAATATTCCTGTTAGAAATATTCAAGGATAAATTTATATGTGGACAAAGACATTTCCTAGAAAGAATTATTAATCTGACAAAGTGTATTTTAAGACAGTTGTAGCGGATTTTTATTTCAGTTCTTCCCAGCACAAATGTGTATTACAATTGTGGTTAATTGTTTAAAATGCAATTTTAAATCAACTGAAGATGACCCTCGCTGTATTTTATTTCCTTTTTATTCTCTGTTGTCCATTTTCAAATCATATTTATATACATTATTAGCAGCTGGCCTCCTTTCATCTAGTTAGCACAGCAGTACACTAACTCTGTAATTTACTGATTTAATACCAGCTATTTCACACTGGATAGTGGTACATGGGCTTAGAATTCTTTGAAAAAGCAACAACAATGAAAGTGATGAACATTATGAATTTTACTTCTGTAATTTCTGTACTAGTTCTTTCATAGTTATTGTGAAACAACTGAGATGCATTACCTTCTGTATTTTCTTGTACCTTTCTTTGCTCTCATAATAAAGGATTCTTTACCCTCAGAATTCTTTTTAGTAATAGGTAATTGCAGACCATTGTCTTCTTTTAGGTGAGCTTTAGTCTTTTGTTGGAGGGGAGGATTTTCAGATCAAATCTCTTCTGATGGTTTTTGGATACTAGTACAGGGTTGAGAGATCCAAAAGTAATCTTGCTGATAGATTCAGAGGGGAAAAAAACAGCTGAAAAGAGCATTTGAAAAGCGTTTGCTCTACTCTATAACCTCCTGTTTAGATCGTGTAACTGCTGGCTGATACAGAGGAGAGTAAAGTATCCTCCATTATGGACCCACTTGTGTAAAAAGGCTCCGTCCAAGGTAGCACTACATAATTTACAAGAAAACTCCTTTCCAGACTTAAATTAGTGAAGAAGACTTGAAAACTAGATAGTCCTGATGTTGCCAAAACACAGGAATGCTTACATCTAAAAGCTAGTGATACTGGTGACCTGAAGAGCCAGAAGCTTGCAGAGATTATCAGCCTGCAGAAAGTAGCACAAGTTTTAAAAGACATAATTTGAACTGGAGAGGACCTTCGAGTAAACAGGCTTTTATACCACTACAAAATCTTTTGGCCACACCAAAACAGAGTTAGATTTCTCCATTAGTATTTAGTTAAATAATAAGAAATAATCAGTCTATTTTTAGTTTTAATTTAAAGTGCTTTCCAAGAAGGAACAAAACCCAATAAATCATTCTCTGAGTTTCTCAGTGGTCTATTTAATGCTCAAAAAACTGCCCTAAGTTGTACAGGAACTAAAAGTTATCACTGTATTTCCATGCAGAATTCAAAAATTCTGATGAGTGGTATGGTTTTAGATAGAATTGCATCTCTTTTCCATCTCAACAACACTAAAACCCACTATGGGAATGGAGCCAAATTCTTACTAATACACTTCATCTGTTGCAAAAATACAAGGACAAATTTATTTTATTTTGTGGTAACAAATGCTTTTCCCTCCTAATTTTGTGGGAGTGTTTTTCCCCCTACAAGGAATAAATTGCACATTCTGAAAATAAGTTAGTCATTCTGAAGTTCAGAATTCATGAAGCTGTTCCAGTAGAGAATGGATACAGAATTACAGCAAAATCTCAAGGTCACTGGGAATATTCTTCAGGGTATTCTTATGTGGCTTATCTGTGCTCACATGCCTAATTTTTTTTTCAGTGCAAAGAATAGCCACTTGCAGAGAATGGAAGCCTTAGCCCGGCCCTGTGCCATCCCTTATTCAAGTTCTTTTATACTCCTCTTTTTAAAGAAGCTGTCAAGTTCTTTTCTGAAGCTGACAGGAAAGGCCAAATCTGCAGTACAGGAAGAGAGGCAAAAAAGAAACTTTTTGTGTTGATGTTTTACTAAGTGAGCTAAGGAGAATTTTAGAATCATGTAATTTACTCTGGAGGCATTTACTGTACATAGCTATAGTGATGGTAATTTCTTTCATTGTGGAAGTGAAAAGATAACCATCAATCAGTTGTCAATTGGTCAATTGCAGAAGTGATGAAAAGAAACTGGTAGGAACAATCACTTCTGTGGCTACCTAGACTATTTGGGGTTTTAAGGAAAATATGGGAACTGGAGTTTGTAGAAATGGAATGAGGTTGGAACATAAAAAATAATCTGTGCGGGGGTAAATGGATCCCCTATAAACACTGTATTTATTTTTTTGTGTGTGTGCGGAGTATAAGTGCTGCAAAAATAGACAAAGAGGAGTTTACCATTCAGGGCCTTTGAACCAAGAGTGTTGAGAACTAGAGATGTGATATGATGCAAGTATATGGACTGTTTAAATAGGGGGTTGAAAATGAAAGAATTTTGGGGAAAAAATCAGCAAACAACTAAATCATTTCAAATACTCTTATATGCTGAGCAGCAACTGCAGTTCTATCTTTATGCGTGAGGAAAACGTGATTTGTGTTGTTGCAGAATGAGAGAGGCATTATTATGTTAAAGTTGCAAAGTATTGTAAGAAATAGTTACGAGGTCAGGTATAGTACTGTTTTTAAATCCATAATGTGGAAGTTATTTTTGAAATGAGCCTCATGGCACAGAACGGCAGGAACGCTGCGCATTTAACAGTTACTTCAGCAGAGTGAAAGGCACGTATTTCATGATATATGCATATTGCAGTGGGGGGGGAAGGCTTAGGACAGAAGTAGGAAAAAGATTAAATTAATTTATTTGTGAAAAGAGTTCAAACATTATCCATACGGGGTGGTTTATGCTGTGGTGTTTTGTTTTGGGTTTTCTTCCCCCCTTCTGTGGTAGGTAATAAAAAGGATTACAGGCCCTCCAGAAGGATGAGATATCATCAGTTTGTAATCCAGCCCATGGTTTCCTAGATACCGTATTGTCTATTCTGTTCCGCTATGTGAAAAATGTTGAATATCAACAATGGGTTTCAGTGCTGTATTGTTGAGTTTTGTATGAACTAATCTAGCTTCACTAAAAAAAAAAAAAAAAAAAACCTACAGCTTTGGACAAAAGTCTATAGCCAGTGCATTCGTAACTCCCCATGCACAAGAGCTGACTGTGGCTCTGGGAAGACATTTTACTCATTTGATTTCTTTTTTTCCTGTAGTCTTCTTGTCCAGTTCTCAGGTGTTTACCACCTATTAGAATTTCACCTGTGTGGGTCCTGTGTTTGAGAAAGTCCCAGGACTTGTCAGCTCTATAGGCCTCATAAAAGACAGCTCTGTTCAGGGTTTGAAAGGTAAGCTTTTGCCTAAGTCCTCTGCTGCCTGTGCTTTAAAATGCTAACTTTATTGGCCTAGTTCTGAAACTTTGCAGCTTTTGTAGAGGGCGAGTGAGGGGAGCAGGTTTCAGCTTAACAGGGAAAATAACCATTCTTGGAGTGAGAGGTGGTGGGGTTAGAGAGGGGATGGATCGGAATGAAATGTGCCTTTCCTCTTACAGAATCTGAATTGTAACTAACTAGTGAAAGTAAGGAGCGTGTTACCTGCACAAAGAGGTGTTTCGGGCGCAGGTATTCTGCAAATAAGTATGCTCCAAAGATAGGGTAAGAGTAAAAGGGAAAGTGTTTGACCTGTGGGTATGATATTTCCAGGACATGGGGAGCACAGACAATTGTACGGTTTGAACTGCCTTGCCATAAGCACTGGATTGTTTTCTTTTCTGTCTTTTTTTCTTCCTTTCTTTCTTTCTTTTTCTCGTTCTTTTTTACTTTGATCTCAGAACTGTCTTAATGTTTTGTGGAACTGCTATTGGGGGTGCTGTTTGCTTGAAATAAAGTGGGCGGAGAACAATTGAGGGTAAATAAGATCAGAAAGATTCTGTCGTTAGTCCAATTTCTGAACAAATCTCTGTTTTTTTCCTCTTCAATTAAGTTTTTCCTAGATTTATTAAAGCAATTCAACAATAAGCAAAAGACCCTACAACAATAAGAATGTACATATTATAAGCTGCACATATGTACTTATATGAGCTTCAGTGAACTAGATGACATGCCACAATAAATATTCCTTTGTGAATTTAAAAGTGTATTTTTAAATGCTTAACTTTAATATATGCATATTATGTTAAAATATTTCTACGTTTTAATTAAAAATTATTTTCTATATATCTATATTTCTATTTGGATCTTCAGTACTTAAGACTGTGAATTATTTTAATTTGTTGGAAAAATAACTTTGTAGCAAATACTTTTACACTTACTGTAAACATGAGAGGATTTTTTTATGGAGTAACAGAATTTCACAGCTGCTTTGTTTATTTTAATATAAGTAATATACTGATACTGCGATTAGAAAACAACTTCCAAAAACCCTCCAGGTGTTTTCTTGTCTCTGTGGAAGATTTTTGCAGAACATATGCCAGCTTTCAGAATCTCTTTACCCTGCTACAGTGTGAATGTTTTTCCCATCCCCCTTTTAGCCTAGGAATTAGAAGAAAGTACAGATGATGCTTGCTTAACCCTGCATTTAGTGCCAAGCAGTGATGTGCTCCCTATGAAACCATTTCTGACCCTCTGCTTGCAGTGGTGAGCCTGAATTTTTCCCCTTCCTTGCCCATCATTGTCGGTCAATTATGGGATGGAACTGAACCAGAAAATCTGGTACAGTCTGGCAATTAGTACAAAGGGTTTCCAGTCTAGTGTGAAGACAGAGATGCAAGAGCCCCAGCAGCTAGAGAAATGGTTTTGATTGGCCATGGACATTGCCTTTTAGTGCTGCTTGGTTACTTCCTAAAGATACTGGCTCTTCTACCCTACAGGTCTTCTCCTTAAAGTACTGCATTACGGGCCTACTTTTTATAAGTCTTTTGGGAAGGGGGGGGGGGGCGTCTTTTTTTAGCTCTAGCTTCTCCCATTTGCAGACTGTCATTTTAACCCATCAAACAGACACATTTTGACTTGTACAACAAAGAACCAAGTTATCAACATTCACAGAAACTGACATTTTTAATTCAGGCTTCATTATGTCTTCGGTTTATGACAGTGAGCTACAAAGACATTTAAAGTTTTTTTTTTCTTTTTTTCCATTTTAAATTCAGCATTGGGATGTTTATCTTTCTTTTAATGCTCATATTTCCCTTTCTACCTTTATTCTTTAGTAATATATAATTAGCATTATCAAAACCATCAGCTATTATCCACTATGACTTTTGACCTTCGTTTTTATCTATCTAGCATTTTCCAAAATAAATTGCAATACAAATTCTGTTTATGTTACATTGTTGTAGTAAAATGCAATTAGTTCAGCTCCTTAATACATTCATAAAAATCATCTCTTCTGATATTAGTAATATTTAATGAATGATTACATAGATGTAAACTAGTTAAATATCTGGTACTGTAAGATAAAAATTAATAATGAAACAAAAATTGTAATTCAGAGATAATATACAGAAGTCAAGGCTTTTCATATGTAACAAGCATTCTCAAGAGTTATGTCTGAGTCTGTAGCTGATACTTCCTGCTATCCTGAAAGAACAAAAATCTGGTATAAGTTTGCATGAAGTTTAGAAAAAAAGCTAGTTATGCCAAATAAAAATTTTAGACTATTATTTCCAGGAAAGCTGGCAACTTTGCTGAATATATGAAGGCAACGCTCAGTAAAATCCTGTTGAAAACTAAAATGCAGCATAATTAGATAGCACTGCAAGCAATTGCCAAAGTAATAGGAACATGGGGCATTCAACCATAACCATAGTGTTTTGTTTGTGAGAGTTTTTGTTTTCATACGAGTCAGCAGTTTCTGGTTTATGCTTGGATAACTGTGTATTGGGGATGTTGCTTTTCATAGTTGTGAAAAAGTAAATGTGTGATCTAATCTTCATATATATATGTGAAATATTACACATACACATTCATCAGAGTTTATATTGTCATTTTTCTTCATTCTGTCTGTCTCTGCACAGTGGAACTATGGGAATCCCTGAAGGTGGCTTTGGGCACATGATAGCAGAATATTCCATTCAGCAGTTAAATACTCTTTGCCTGTATTAATGGCAAGAAATATAGTAGCAAGGGCTCTAAGTGTGATGACAAGATTAGCACATTGCCCACTTCAATCAGGTACCTCTTGTTTTTGTATTTATCTCTCATCTTTCCCAGTTGACTGATGGCTGTCACTCAATAGCTTTCTTTGGCTAGAAAGAGAAAGAGCTTTCTTTAAAGATGTCAGCAGTGCTGTTGAACGCCATAATAGGTCATCTGCACTGGAAGTTACATAGAGCAACAAATTAATAGCTTCTCTTGTAGATCTTTTGATAGCACCCATGAGAAAGGATGTGATAGTGTTGTTTATTATATCAAGAAGATGATAGCATAATGTAGGTCAAAATCTAATGTGGTTATCCAGAAACACTTTTCTCAAGGATGCACTGATGATGCTTTAGACAGGAATTATGTAGAATAATTATCCATATTTCATTATCTAATTTCTTGCTTGTTTATCGAAGAAACAAACAAAATGGTAACTTGAATTCTAGTGCAGGGGAAAAGAAATTGATAACTAATTGTGTCTTGGTCTAAAGAATTTGTTTAAAAAGGCACAAGAGCAATTGAAATTTTTCATCAATTGTGGTTTAGCAGATAACCAGTAATGGCAATGAACAATGTAAACTCCAAGTGCACTTTAGCTGGATTTATTCCATTGCTTTTTAGTTCTGTTTGTCTTCAGTGACCAAGAAAATTTGCCATTGAGCAGGGACTACCCCATCTTAATCTGTAACATTTGAGTCACAATGTTATGGCCTTCAGGTTAAGTACTTACACAAACATGGTTGGGCTATGAACTTTGACAGTGAAACACTGGGTCAGATTGTTTAATTGTGAGGTTATTTTTCAGGGAGATAAAGATCTGTTCCTAGATTTCATCACTTTTCTATCATAGAATAATCATAGTTCTATACAAGTGTTTTCCTCTCTCCCTCCAAATGTGTTTTCCAGACATTGCTATGCCTATTAAGTATTTACTTATAATTAAAGTTTCAAAGTGCCATTTTTCATATGAGAAAACTGAGACATGGAAGTGCTGAGTGAAAACATTACATCTTGGTATAACTTACTTGTTTGGCAGTGTGTTTGAAATATGTTTAAAATCTCCCCTCTCAGTGCACTGCAACAGCTTTTTTCAACGGTGACTAGTTCATAGCTGCTTTCTGGATTTCACGCTCTTTTAGATTGTCCTTCACCTCTTAATAACTGCCTTCTCCACAAAATTAATTTCGGACAAACTCACCAGCCTGCAGGATCTGTTCTTAGTACCGTCCATATTGCATCTGATTTTAATGGGATGTTGGACAGACCATAATGCTTCATCCCCACAGCTCCTGAGCTCATTGGTTGGTGGTCTGTCATGCTACTGAGGAAGTTTGTCTCAGTTGTTGGTTTCATTGCTGTTTTAGAAAATCAGGCAGCATGTTAGCAGAGCTCAGCTGGGAGGTAGTGTGCCATAAAAGTCATGGAAATAACATATAAGTACTATATTTCATATATATATATCTGTAATAACATCTTTAACATCAGGAAACATCTGTTCTTGGCTTATTATTTTCTATTATTCTGTTTTCTGAGCTTATGAAATCTCTACCGGGGCATGGGACCCAAACCCATCATCATCATGAAGTTCAGGAGTGTGTAGTTGTAGGGCAAATTGGCTTGTGTCAGCTTTTTTATTCACCCATGAGCCGATCTCAGCCCTGACATGCTGAGGACCTTCAGTGAAAGCATAGGAGTTTGTCTCCTCAGAGAATGAAGTCACTCAATGAGCTGGTCTCCACTTTGTCAGCTGCACTCTTTGTGCATGCTGCTTTTGTCCTTACTCTATGGTTAAATATATCTGGCAACTGGCTGTCGGGGCTGTTGATTTGGAAAAGGAGTTGTGCTAAATGTACTACTAGAAAATCATAGAAGTTTTGTCATATGGGAGAAAATGAGAGGTCAAGCCCACTGCCTGAGCCATGATCTACAGCTTTCCTGCTCCTGGAAATCTTTCCTTGGCATGACAGATCGTCCTCAGCCCTTCTACTCATGCCTGTTTCTCAGAGTGGGAAAAGCAGCTGAAAACCTCACCCTGTAAGAGTTGTTTAGATGTATAACAGGGTTTTATGCTCCCAGTTCCCACCGACTTTCAATTCACTTATCACTTAGATGAAATTCAACAGGAGTAAAGTACTCAATTCCTTTATGCCATGAGAACCTCCTGTCTGGAGTCTTACAGTAGGCTGTGGAACGAGTAAGTGTTGGCTGTTAGTGGGATGTGACAAGCATTAAGAAATAAGAGATTGGAACAGTGTATTTCATGGAACTTCATAAAAATCTAAGCAACTGGTATTTCATAGAAAATGACTGGTTTCCTATAATGGAGAAGGGAAAAATGACTAGTAAAGACATGGTGATAGTTTCTCAAAGAAATGCCAGAAGCACAAGGAGAAGCTATGCCATTGGAGGGGATGACAGGCTGTGTACGGGGAGACATCTTTTGTTAATACAAGAGCCTTAACCAAAGACTCAAGGAGGAAATTTACAGCAATCAGATTATTAATGACAAGCCTAAAGAACTATGATGAGCCTACAGAGGTAGAATTCAAGTCAGGTTCTGTATATCTGTAAACATAAATATGTTGATGAGGAAAGTTTTGGTTTTGGGTTTTTGGGTTTTTTTAAGCAAAACCAACCTCAGAGATGCTAATAATTTCTCATTATTAAAATGCCATTTTCAAACAGTCATTTCTACAACCATTTGGCTAAAAAAGTTCAAGAAGTTATTTTAAAAAATTCAGAAATACTGTGTTAGAATTTAAAAAAATTCAATTCCAAACTTTCCAAAGCCCTCTAAAATTTCTTTTTTCTTTCTTTGGAAGAATGTTTAATTTGTCAATTACTTCTGCCAGGAGAACTGTTAACTTCTGTGTGTTAGAGCCCTAATTAGATTAAGTTGGATCCACACTTTGCATGTTCTCCCAAGCTAATTCCCATGATCACTGTGCATTAAAACCTTTATTAGGGGGTTTTGTAAAAGATGCATCACTTTACTCTTGTTATTCATCTGACAAGAAGAGTGGATTCAAATGTACCCTTCTTTCAATGCTGTGTTTGTCACTGACCTCAGATGTTGAACCGAGAAGAGAATTAGTTTCTAAGCACTGCACTGTGTGTGCAGTGCCAAGAAAACTGGAGAGTTCTGACTGGCATCCTTCTAAGAGAGGTGATTTGAAAAACTTATTGGCTCCTGCATTACACCCATCACAGCCAAAAATACTTGGGTGTTGTTAAAAGGCACAGGGATTCAAAACTGTCTGTTGTCTCTCTACCGAGGAACTGTCAAGATGAAATGAAAGAGGCAGCACGGTCGAGAAAGACAAGTTGGGATCTCAGTTTGAAAGAGAAGACGTGGTTATGCCTAGAGATGTAGAAACTTCCTTCTTTGATTCATGAGGAAAGTAGAAAGAGAGCAACTAATGAGGTGGCAGTCTGTTGATGACACCAGGTTTTTTAGGACACTAAAGAGGATGCTTAGGACTGGCTGGAGGATCTTATGAAACTCATGAGTATTCCTTAAAATATCCTAGGAAAATCAGTTTAGACAAGAAATGAAGTTATGTGCCTGGGAAGAATCAAAGCTTCACAAATAAAGTGATGGGCTTTCAGCTGTTTTACCACCAAGGAATGAGATTTTGGGATTATAAAAGACAGGTCAACAAAAGAATCTGCTTAGTGGTTAGTGTTGTTCAACAAATGTTAGGAGTCAATAGGGAAGGGGTAGAAGATAAATACAGAATACTTATGCCAGTGTATAAATCTGTGGTGCACCCACATCTTGCATATTGCCTGCCCTTTGCTTTTCAAAATGTTCACAGACAGGTAACGAGGATGATCATAGGAACAGAGAGATTTCCATTAAAAAGAAACTAAGCAAAGGAGACTCTTTGTATGCCTAGAAAAGGAGACTGTTGGGAGACATGATAAAGGTATCTAGTGTGAAGCATGACAGAGTGGGTCCCTATACATGGTTTGTGCAGTCTTTGCCAGGACAGGACACTAAGGTAGATGACAGCTGAAAAAGAAACAAAAGATCTTTAGGGTACTGTCAGAGTTTAAAGTTTTATATGGGTTCAAGAGAAGATTGAAAAAGTTCCCAAATTAGAAAATCCATAGGTGTTAACAATATTCATGAACCTTATCTAGCTCAGGTAGTCTGATTGGTAGAAGCTGTAAGAGTAATTGGGGGAAGTGTTATTATGTGCCTGTTCCATTGTTCTCTCGGCGCTCACCTCTGGCTACTTACTGAAGCAGTGCTTGGCTAGATGGACATTTGGTCTCACCCTCTACAGCTGGGTTATGTTCTTATGAGACCATCAATTTATGTCCTGAGCTCATACTTCATATCTGAACAGACAGATCAAAAACTGTAGAATTAGCCTGTACAAATACTTTCAGTACTGAAATCTCTATTCTTTTTGCATATATCTTCCTCTTCAGCTAAGATAAGAAAGGGTCTGTCTTCCACAGTGCACCTAGCCTAGTTGACAATCAGAGGGAAATACTGACAATCAGAAGTATGTTTTTAAAGCTCCCAAGTTCAGATTAATATGATTTTTTAAAACGCAGAGAAAGCCATGAAAAATTTATCAGGCTATAATAGCTGAACAATCTCTCCAGGAGACTTTAATTTCTGCTTCTAATCTTTTCATCTCAATCTGCTGGGTCAGCTTTGCACTTCTCCTTGTGTGCACAATGGGGAACAATGTTTAGCTGATGACAGAAGTGCAGGATGGGGATTAAGTACCCCCCAAGCTCTCTCTATTTTAGCAATGGTATTGAAAGTTCCCCACTCCCTGATTTTTCTTCCCTCCTGCTCTTCCAATAAATTAACTCCTAAATCTGAAAATCAAGACATAACTTCACTGGGCAGGGAAAATACACCCTGCAAGTTTTCCTAAATACCCCTTTAGAAAAGGCTTAAGTTTGATTATTGTAATTGATTATCTTAAGCCCCTGAGTGTCAGAGTTCTGCATTACACTCAGCATGTAGTTTGATGAGAAACTAGATTTGGCAGCAGTTTTAGGTGTCCTCACCTCACCACTCCCACCCACCCCCTCATTCTGGCCCATGCTCCAGGTTTGTGGCCCTAACCCTAGATATAGGTTCAAAATTAAGTTCTAAATATTCACTGCTGTTACAAGCACCATTTACACTGTAACCTTTATCTCTGTCTTCCCTTCTCCCTGAGATCGTGCAAGTGCCATGGGACTGCGTGCTTAGAGAAGACTATTAAGTTTCTTACAAAGGTTAGTTTTCAGCCCCATTAGCTCATGAATATAACTGAGCACTAGTGCCAGCACATGACAGCTGGAGGGAACACATGGTTTGGGGATGGGAAGGTGGACTTTTATTAAGTGGTAACTTGGACTTCAGAAACTTTAAGCCTACCATGAAGTTGCACATGCAGTGGCCTATTTCTTTTAAGTCAGCATGGTAAGCCAGAGTCTTGAGTCAATCTAGGTAACAAGTAACTTAAGAGACAATCTCCAAAAGAAGCTGAGACCAACTTCCACTTGGAATAAAAAGTAATAATAGCCTTTTTTAAAAAAAAAAAAATCAGAAGCCTGATTACTGCCAACAAATCTATAAGATGCCCAAGGCATGAAAGGACTATTCAAAAAAGATAAAGCCACAGCAGAAAAACTGTGATTTTTCTTTTTTTTTTTTTTTTTGCACCTGTTCTTACCATGGAGGAGGCTGGAGAGATTCCCATCTCAATCTTAATTTATGGAATGCATTTTAGGATTTGTTTCAAAATGAAGTGTCCATAAATAGTTTCTAGGATAAATGGACAAAACAAGCTATAACAACTCATCAGGAACAGAGACATTCACTCAGAAATTCTAAAGAAATCAGGAGAGAAACAGGTGACTGTGGTGTACAGCATCTCAGTTCAAATCATTTTGATCCAGAGGACTGAAATCTGACTAATGCAGCAACAGTTTTTTAAAAGGGATTCAGACAGATCCATAAAACTGCAGTCCAGTAAATCAGACATCTGGGAAAATTAGTAGAAGCTGTAACACATAATAAAATTAGTGTAATCTGAATAATTATGTTATATTGTGAAGGGTCTATGTAAGCTTTAAAAGAGAAGTTCTGGCTTAATATATTGAAACTCTCTGAAGGAATCTGCAAGTAGGACAACACAGGAGACCCAGCTGATATCATCTGCTTGGGTGTTCAAAAAGATGTTTAACAAGGTCCACCCCCAAAAACCTCTAAGAAAATAAAATGTGCTGGAGTTCACTCACATCACTCACAAAAGATCCTCACATCAGTAAATAACTGTTGGACAGTAAAAAGCAGAGTAAAGGAATAAATGTTCAGTTTTCACAGTGGAGGTAGGTCAGCACTGAAAACAACATGGAAATCTGTGCTATTCAGCATATTCATAAGTGATCTGAAAAATTAAAAGGTGAATAGTGAGGGAACAAAATTTGCTGATGGTACTAAGTTACTCAGGGAAGTTAAGAGAAAGACCAGCTATGGTGTGTTGAGAATGATCTTGCAATGTTGGCAATAATGGGAAATAAAATTACATGAAATTCAGTGAAGACAATTGCGCACAGGAAAAAATAACTTTCCACTTAAAAATAATGCACCCCGAATACTGGGTTCAGTTTTGGGCCCCTCACTTCAAGACAGGCATTGAGGTGCTGGAGCACATCCAGAGAAGGAGAATGGAGCTGGGACTGCAGCCCAAGTCCTGTGGGGAGCGACTGAGGGAGCTGGGGATGTTCAGCCTGGAGAAGAGGAGGCTCAAGGGAGACCTTATTGCTCTCTGCAACTACCTGAAAGGAGGGTGCAGAAAGGTGGGGATTGGTCTCTTCTCCCAAGTGACAAGAGGAAATGGCCTCAGGTTGCACCAGGGCAGGTTTAGATTGGATGTTAGGAAAGATTTTTTCACAGAAAGAGTTATCAAGCACTGGAACGAGCTGTCCAGGGAGGTGGTGGAGTCACCACCCCTGGAGGTATTTAAGAAACATGTAGATGTGGTGTTCAGGGATATGGTTTAGGGATGCAATAAGCAGTATTAGGTTAACTGTTGGACTTGATGATCTTAAAGGTCTTTTCCAACCTAAAAGATTCTATGATTCTGTATAAAGTGGTGGGCTAGGAACTAAGCATCCCTTCTCAGAAATTAGATCTTGAACTTAATGGATAGTACTGCAAAAATGTCAGTGCAAGAACAGTTGAACCAAAATTTCAGGAATAGAGAAAGAATAAAAGCCATCATTATAACACTGTATAAATCCATAGTACGTCTGTGTCTTGAATACTCTATGCAGTACCAGCCACCTCAACTTAGAAAGAACAAAGTAAAATCAGAAAAGGTTGAGACAGGTGGCAAGGATGGTCACCATGACACAGTGGGTTCAGGGAATATGTCTAGGACACAGCAAGCTGGAACAGATATGACTGGTGCTAGGGTATGCTGACAGATGTCTAGATCTTGACCAGTTCAAAAGCTGGTTTTACAATATCACAACAGAAACAGATACACTAGCACAAGTGAGGAGATGGTGGAATTCCAGTATAAAGAATGGGAATGAGACAGGAGTCCTAAAACAAGTGCCTTGCTGAGCTACAACACCAGAAAGTTAGAATAACAAACAGTGTGCTAATACTCAAAGAACTGAGCACATGGAAGTATTCACAAAGCACTTAATTTTTCCAGTTAAGTCCCATTAGATCCTTAAGGCTTTCTCTGCAATCAATGAAAAACTTTCTCCATTTGGGCAATGAAGAGCACCTTAGGATCCTCTTCTTAGCTGGACTCCAAAGGACTGTCTCTGCCTCCACTACTTAGAAAGGGGACTAGCCAGCCAAGGAGGCCAAACTGGGTACCAGATCTCAGATACCACGACAGGTCTGACTGGCTGTACTGTTCCTATGGATGCGTACGCAGGAAGCAGCTGCTATCATGTTATGATTCCTGTTAATGGCTTGGTGTGGGGAATAGTAAGCTCCAAATCCTGTCTAGGGGCTCTTCTCATGGTATATTTACAGACTGTGACCAGGGATTGAAGGTTTGGTCCCAGGAGAATAGCTGTAAAACTAGGCAGAGGTATTCAGAATCAGTGTTGTAATCACACCACCCGGTACTTCTATCCTGTATTAAACTGTAGATGATTTGTCCCTTCTTTTAAAAGAGCATCTCTGCAACTCAGCATATATTCCATTTTTTAGGGATTGCTCTTACCAGCAGCATTATAAACTGTTGAAACGCTCCAGTTATGGCACATTCAGTTTTATTTTCTGCCTGAGCAGTGTGGCAGAAAACAACCCGTTACGAGAGCCATGGAGGCTACCTGGAGTTAAAGGTGTGACAGCAATGGCTCAAACTGTGTTTCATTTTGAAGCATTCACAAAAAACAGTGTGAGTTCACTAACTTCTTTTACCCATACTTTTCAGCTGTGTGTTTCTTAAAGTGGATTCAATTTTCCTAAGTTTTTCTATCTGAAGCGGGAAGCCTTTAGTACCTATTGAGGGAACATGCCCTCCCTAAATCTCCAAATATACTGATGCAGGTGAGCAAATTAGTTTTGAAATAAATTGCATTTATTTTTAAGTAATAGTTGCCTGCTTTCTTTTTGTTTAGGAATGTATTCCTTCAGTTTCAATTAATTTCCTCTCCCCATTTTATTTTTAGTGGTTTTTCACTCCTTTTTCCCTTAGTCCTTTTGCAATTCCACAAACTACAATCCTTCCTATGGAGAAAATGAGGGCGAAAGAATTTTGAGATCAGGACAGACTTTTGAACCATGAAATCTGAGTGTTTAATTTAGTGTAGACAATTTTGTCTATCTCTAGTAGCTATGCCCTTTTTATACTGTTTATAGTTCTGATAATATTTCTGAAATGGGAGCATAAATACTTTTTAAAATTAGACTAGAAAGGCAAAAGAAAGATGTAAATCTTAATGCTTGAAGGCATGCATTAGTTGCCAACAACTCAAGTCGATTCTTCCTTTCTGCAGCAGTAAAAATAGAAAGCAATAATTATTCGTGGTCAGTGTTAGTATAGAAACTTATCAATAATGTCTGTTTCTTGGTCATTATTTGGAGGCTTCTGGGTTGTTGTTTTGGTTTGGTGGTTTTTTTTTTATATAATCCTCAGAAATTGTAGTGAAAAATGGTGAATTTAGAGAAATTTTTGCTGTTGTAAAGCTTATTCTGTGGTTTGTTTTACTTCTCCCACATAAGCTTTCTACTTAGAATTGCTTTGCAGGGTAGGCCCATTTTTTCTGTAAGTTTACACTAGTGACAACAATTTTTTGCAGATTGTGCATGTTTTATGTTAGCTTTTGTAATGACTTAAGAAGAAGCTTTGAGGCACTAAATTAGCCCTTACCTGATTTACTGAAAGAATAAATAATTTCAAGGGATTTTGTTAGCAGATGTTTAGATCGTTAGTTTTGCTGTCTAATGTTGCACACCTTTACTGTAACTTGCCCGTTTTTTAATCTGAGGGACAGGGACATGCTCTAACAAAGTCTCTCTTGGTCATGCATTAACATCTGTGATGGCTTATTTGAGTATCAAAGAATTTTGTTTATGAATCTCTGAATTATAATTAAAACAGGTACTGAAATAATTTAAAGTATCTGAATATTATGTAAAATTTATGCATGGTGTCTTTTTAATAAACAACAACAACAATCATTCAAATAAATGAGGCAATTGGCTCTGGGCATTTGGATTTTCTTTAAAAAAAGTTAGTCTTAACTTACTGATTTTGAAGACACTATAATAAAGAATTACTGGAGGAAATATTGCTTTTACTGTTTTCAGATAATGCTTGATGTTGTTGCAAATTATAAAATTTAATTAGCTATATAAATGCCAGAGGAACAAATAATGTGCTATTGTCTTGATATCTTTCCAGAAATTAGTCTTTTAAAACAAATTTGCCATATTAATCATCTAAAAATATTTTTGATCACTGAATTAATAGTTTGCAGCCTGTTTTCAGGTATTCATTGCCATAGGTGATTGCCTCTTAATTACTACATGGACACTTTCTATTCACTCTTATTAATTCATGTTTTCTGGCACAGTCCCAAAAGGCAGCCTTGCCCTATATCTTCTAATTACTTCTATAATTGAATTTGCCCACTTTTTCTAACCTATTTTTTAAACTGACTGTGTTTGTTCATGGTTTATTGTGTCTTTTTTGTGTCAGTTCTCTGCAAGCAGAATGTACATTGATTCTTTCCTCGTTTCTCATTAATTTTCAAGAGCTTTGCTGCATGTCTGTTTTTTCAGCCTGTCAGACCTATTGCTAGACCAAAAAAAGATTCTTATTATTAAAGGTTAGGTAAAATAGACTGAAGTTAATTAATTCATTAGTAACTCTGAGCCAATTACTGAAGCCTTCTCTTATTTATATACTTGTTAACAAGACAGAGATGAGAAAGGCCTATTATAGGCACATGTCCTTCAGAAGTTGGGCAAACCCTCTGGAGCATATGCATTTAGTTCCACCAAAGAAAAAGAATTTATTCCAAAATGAAGACTTGAAGATCTAGCTGGCAAACACTCCATAACCTGGTGGACCTTCTTGTGGCCATCCACATGTTATTTTGGATTTCCCCTTTTGATCACAAGGAATAAATTTTAATGATCAGCCTTATGAGGTGCACGCATGTTTGAATATAAATATATTGACTTACGAACTTCCCTGGAATTATTTCTTGGGATGTTTGGAAATAGTTGAACAAAGAGGAATTACCATGCATATCTATGCAATTAAGACATGAGCTGCTAATTGTACCTTCACACAATTTTCTTGTATTGATAAATGCAAGGAAATATGTAGCTGGAAAAAAATGAATTTTTGGTAAATAACTCTGCATGTTAAAAATCATACATGAGAGCTGAAATAATTCAGAAGCTACAGGCTTATAAATAAAATAGGGAAGGTATCTAGTGGATCATGGATCAAGGTCAGATGTTTATATTAATGACATCAACACTTATTTTAAGCATTGTATTCAGTACCTGACCTTACATTTCTTGAGGCCAAAGAAACTAAACACTCTTCTCACTCATTTCATAAGAATGCAACTCAGCTTGCAGTGTTGATACAAGATTGTTGTTTTTAAAAGGGTTACTGATACTTTACTGGGGAAAAAAAATAAGCAAATCTTTTGTTTAATGCTAATTCCACAACTTGACCAGAGATCATTAGAATTAAAAAGCCTTTATAATAATTCTTTGTCAAGTGTCTTGCAAATCTGGGCAAATATCTAGATTTAGAGGGAAATGATGCTAAGATTGAGGAATATTACATGAGCATTTTAAGAAAAGAGGCAAAGCATAGATTTAGAAACCTCTTCCACTTAGGTCCTTATATAATATGAATCCAAGTAAATTTAAACAGGAAGGAAAAAGAAATGTTTGAACCACTGGGGACCAGAAAGTTTGGCCTAGTCCAGTTAATTATATTTTCAAGAAAAATTGGTCCATTGGCTTAGATTTATAATCATACAAGAAGGGCAGTTACTAAGTTATCTGGAAGTCCTGTGCCTGGCTCTACACTAGAAGTAACTTCAGATTAAAATCTTTAGCTCCCATTGTAGGAATTATTCTCTGCTCTGCCGTTATTTCAAACTTGAGAGACAATAGGAAGAAAAGTAATAAACTAATACAGCATCTGACGTGTGCTCCTCACCTGTGCCTTGTCGCTAATATTGGATACAATCACCACGCTGTGCCGAAATGTCTGTTTGCCTCTGCGTGCCTCCTGGAACACAAACAGCTTTCTCACTCCCCGTTGGATGCCATACAGCTCGCTGCAGAACTGGGGTCTTTAGTATTCAATCTTGCTCGTTCACTCTCTTCCTGAAATTAGTTAAGAAATAACTGGCTGATTGGACCTGATGATATCTTGATCAGATCATTATTATTTCTAGTATAAAATAAATAAATGATTATGGAACTGCTCGGGATGCTCTGTAGTTAAAGAAGTTTTGAGATGTGCACTTAAAACAGATATCCAGTTCTTCATTGTGTGTGAATTACATGGTATGGGCTTGCCAAATTTATGTTGTTTATTTGTGGAATGGAAAGTTACTGGTTTTGAGAACTTTTCATGTACCTCTTTTGATTTGTTATTGGCTGTTATCCTTAAGCCTGTGTGAGTGAGAGACTCCAGATATTTGGATCCTTTCAGTAGAAACAATGCAAACAGGTTTTTGAAAATTTTGAGTGGTACATTTAGACAGTTCAGAGTTGTAATGGTATTAAATAAAGGAGGTTCCCTTAACACTTCATCTCTCTACTAATGAACTGTTATCAGAATGGGTCCTATTTTATGTCACAATATTGAAATAATTTTTTCCACCGTAAATGTACGTTATGAGGAGATCACTTACCTGCCCCCTGTATTAATATTTTTTGAAGTTTTGCCAGAACTAAGAGCTTGCGTTAGCTCCATATGGTCAGACCCTCTAATACAGTCAGTAAGGTTTTAAGCAAATGAGAGATGCATTTCTGTGTCATTAGTTGTGTTATCAGAACCAGGGTGACACAGACATGTTGAAATTCAAGCTGTTCATCGAAGTATGTTATGGGGTCTTTGATAGTGTGCATTGACACTGACAATATTATCAACTGAAATAACTGAGTTTGTGGTGGTTACTCTGCGAGGAACAACTGCAGACAGGACAGTAACACCATTTTCTTTTTTTACAAGATGATGCAACATAACTCTAAAATTATAAGGTCCACAGTAAAAAAAAATTAAGGGACTGCTGTCTGAAAAGTTCCTTGTTTATCATGGTTTTTCTAGTTCTTGCATGTTTTATAAATTTATTTCCATCCTTTACTTTTGTATATGTTATGCTGCCTTTGACTCTACTTCTGTCATATATACTAAATTGAAAAATTCACTCAGCTATTTCCTTTCATATTTATTCTTGCTTTTCTTTACTCGGAGTACCCTCTAGCATGTCTTGAAAATATTCTTCTGCCTGCCATTCTTATCTCACCTCATGTGAATGCATTTCGGCTTCTGCACGAGCCACTGTGCTTTTTACTTAATTCCGTATCCTTTCAGTAACTTCATGTAGTCATCAAGGAACTTGTAAAGCATGTATTGACTTCTAGGAACAGGCTTGTTTCTGGTGGCATTTCCTTTAATTCATTATTGGCTCTACTTTGTAGAACATCTTGTGATCACAGCAAGTGAATAGGCTGAGTTGAAGTTGTAAATCATAATCATCATTTACATCCAAGGAAGCAGGGATGCTGAGATTTCATGACGTTATGTATGTGACAAGGGAGGAGTGTGACAGAGCCAGCAACTCAGCACATATTGCCTGTTTCATAGTCCTAGGCTTTTACTGTTGGACTGTCTTTTCAGTCCTTTCTCATACATACTGTGATGATTAGGTGACTAATATGGGGATACTAAAATATATGTGTATTGTTATAGTGAGCAGAATCTTATAATTGCTAGTGGATTTTTAAAACTTTTTATAGAGGAAACATTTTAAAACATGTTCTGTTAGTTTTTATGAAATTACAGTTTAAGTAACATTCTTTAGTATCTTGGATATTAGAACTTTTTCCTGTATATCAGAGACTTACCCAAAAACAAGTCATCTGGGTAAAACAGTGAACATCAGCCACATTGATCAACAACATTCCACTCTTTGTTGACTTTCAGTCTGACAATATTTGATTAGAACAAATAGGCAATATAAAATAAACCTATGACATAGTAGAGGGAAGAACAACAGAATTGTATTCAAAGATTTCCTTGATAAACACAGATGCTTTGCACGAGGCTCAGATACAAGGTAGGGAATTCAGCATCCAGTGGTGACCTTGGGCCATAGCAGGGCGTTTAGGCGCTTAAGGCTGTGCGCTCAAGTTGACCTTTCTTTTTAGATCTTGAAGGAAGAAAATCATTAGATCTCCCCTCCTTCAGCGCTAGAAGCGCATCGTTAGAGAAACTTATTTCCTAGCTTTGCTCACCACAACAGCAAGTTCAATCATTGAGTCTTGCAAAAAAGGGAGCAGTTTCGGTATTAAGATGTATTAGATTAGCTGTTTCCATTATCTTCCTGAGTAAGCTGCAAATGTTTTCAGAAATATATTTTTCTCTTACTTTAATCCTGAAGAGGAGGAGAGGTTAATGAATGGTTTTCTTTTACTTCCAGTCTACGTGCTAGTTCCTCGATTTCTGAGTTTCGAAGAAGGCAAGAAGTTACATGAAATCCATTGACCTTTTAAAGCCTAGGACCATTCCTGGTCTTTCAAGTCAGTTTGTAAGAGCAGATAAGATATTAATTAATAATAAAGACAGAAAGGATACTATTGCAAGTAGAAATTAATAGTATTTTTAACACAAAGTTTTTGTCAAAAACAGTAGTCCCAGTTCAGGATCAGTTCTTGTGTTCAGGCCATCTGTTCCAGGACACGTAGAAGTATAATTGTGTTCCTTAGGGTACCCAAACTGCTACTACAAAACAAACATGAGTAGTTATTATCTGCGTGTTGGCATTATGTATTTTACATCTCCAGTAAGTGTCACCACTGAAATGCCAAACCTGTGCCTAATATTGTGCCAATTGGCCTCCTTGCTGATAAACCTTGACAGTACATTGTTTTCTTGTCAAGGGGCATTATCCTAGCGATTCAGCAAAAATTTTTCTTCATTTGGACAGTGCATCTTTCAGACGTTCCCTTCTTCTATTGATTTGTTTTCTCCTGTCCCTTTCTCCTTCTTTTGTTTTCTTATCATAGCTTCAGGTTATTAAGTGCAAAGTATTGATGGGAATGGATGGTTTTGGTCGATGGAGAGCTAATGCATCCCTAATCCCACCATTGTTATAGAGTTATGCTTTACTCTGGTTCCTGATGGGGGAAAAGGTGCAAAGCTCTTGATCCTAGTTTTATTTGTCACAAACCCATCCATCAATCAAGCACAAGCATGTCTGAATGCTGAATGACATGTGGGTCTCAGCTGAAAAAATTCGATAACACTATATTGTCAGGTTGCTCACTCTTTTTTTTTTTTGATAAGAAATACATTTGACTGAAATAGATAAGCATGCAACTACTAAAGACTTGAAGAGAGAGAGTGACATACATGGCACCAAAGGTTGTCAATCTTTGGTATTAATGATACTTATGAGTAAATAAAATAGAAAAAAACCTCTATACATGCAACATGCTTAAATCCTGTAGGGTTTTTTTTATTAAGTTAGGGGTTCAAGTTTTTAATCTGGACATATATTATAGCCTGCCACCTAGGTCCAAATACTGATAGAATCTATAACTGAATTCATATTTTACAGTTATCATATTGGTTAATATAGCAGATATTAGTGAATATAATATTATTTTAATGTATGTTGAGAAATCTGCCCATTTATTATTTCTGAATAAGCATCAAGATACATATAGGGAAGTAATGTCCTTTTAGGATTTGAAAACATTTTAAATATATAACTATAACACACATACATAGATATTTTATGCTATGCTAATACATATACATGTCATTTCAAAAATGTACTTTCAAATTGTAATTGTACTCTCAAATATGGTTTTGGTATGCCTTTATACTAGTTAGTGTGTGATGTACATTAAAACAGTGTTGAAAGCTTATCCCCTTATGTACAATTTTCTATTCATACTTGCTTAAGATAATTGTATTTAGGAACTGTTAAAATGTTGCAATATTCCATCTGTACACTGTAAGTTTGGGAAAAGTATTCAACAGATCAGAACAATTTAGAAAATCCTTTTTGTTTTCTTACTATAGAAGTAGACATTTTAGACTGGAGAACCACATTAAATGACCTAAAAAATCCATCAACAAAGGTAACAAAAAGACAAGCCAAATCAGAGGCTCTAAGATAAACATGATGTAGCCCCAAGTATTAGCGCACTCTATGAGTAAGCCATTTTTTCTCTGCTCTGTGACTAGGGGCTACAAAACTGCAAAAATCAATGTGGGAGTGCTTTAGATTTGTTGGGTAAATTACATGTGCTTGGCTGCTCTATTGTATCTGGCCCATATTCTATACCAGATACTTTTAGATGGAACTGTCACATAAAACGTATACTCGTATTGATTTTTTATAGATTTAACAGAGCTTGAACTGAACTCCACGGTAAACAACGAAAAACTTAAGAAGTGCAGCTTCTCAAAATTGGGATGAACATGTAAATATAGAAATACTATTGAATGTTTGTGTCTGGGAATCTTCTGGCCAATTTTAACTTGGTATGGGCAAAACGAGCAGCAAGTAATCCAAAATTCCTGGCATTAACTATTTGTTGGTTTGTCGTTAATGGTGATTTGTTTATATTTATTTGTGTATTTTTAATTGTAATTTTTTTATTTGTACCAGCAGCAGGTGAACCTGGAGAGTTGTAAAATTTTTAAAAGACATTCTGAATATTGTCTGAATATCGGATCACGCCAGATGAAATCCAAAACACCTCTGCTAGCACCAAAATACACTTTGAGGCCTCTGTATGTATCATGAACAAATTATTTTAGATCAATTTCAGTGCATGCTGTGAGGACCATGACTCCCAGATGGAGGACACTTAAAGTCTACATTTAGACATGTGAATAGGTGGTCTCCTTTCAAGTTGCTTATAACATCTTATTAAGATAAAAAGACATTAATTGAAATGCCTAGGTATGAAACATGGAAAATGTGGCTGCCTTTGAAACTCTCCATGTTAGTTATCAAATAGGAGGTAATCAAGTGTAAACAGTTTGCTAGATTTTAGGTCACAAGCTACTGTGAAAGGATTGATAACACTCCCTAATAAACCTGAAGAAGGCTAATATTTTCCCAAGGGAAAGTGAAGATATCTGTAACTTTAAAAGGCAAAGTAAGACTGCAAATTTCAGTTTGTTTTCATCGTATTTGTGAACAGTGTATTAACTGATGATACGTGTTTAAATTAATCACATTTTTAAATACTAGTCCCTAAAGCCATTTGTGACCAGACAATAGTTGCTGTAGCCCATAAAGAAATACAGTTATAATTACTTTAAAAATTGATCCTCTGGCTTCATGTCCATGCAGCCTTCAGTGCCACTGAAGCCCTGTCTGCACTTCTGAAGTCATGACCCAGACTGCACTTACCAGTATTGCTTGTAACGCAGTTACAGGAATGGTGTGAGGGTCTGGTAGTGAAGGACTTCTGCGATGAGGCATGCTGAAAATGTATTTAAAGGAAGGAGAGAAAGCAGGTCTTATATTTCAGGAGAAGGCTTTCACATAACCAGCAGTGCTCCTTGTTCCTCGCTTCTACCCTGACCTCCTGGCATGCGATCCCCAAGGGGCTAAAAGTGCGAGATGGCCGCGACACTTCAGCTAGTCTGCCTGCTTATGGCTTTGAATGCACCAAGGATGGGCAACATGTGGTCCTCAGGTTGTAGACACCCTTACAAACATGCAGCTTGATCCATCTGCAATTCGGAATCCTACTTTTAAACTTTATAAATCTCTTTATGGTTTGGCTGTATTGAAAAATTTCAGGACATCCTCAGCTGGTGTTAATTGACATAATTCCAATAATGTTCTTGTTAGGACAGCAGTTTCACTAATGAATATCCAACATTATTTCTGCTAGCATTCAGATGTGGTAATCAGACCAGCCAGCCTCTAAGAGTAAAGCGGAGCCTTGTCAGGGGGCCTCCACTTTAAAACTTTGCCTCTTGGTCTGTCAGTGCTTGGTTTTATTATTCTAAGGGCATTTGATAACCCCTCTGTGTTTGGGTCTTTATAGTGTGAAGGTCTGACTAAATAATGAGGGTACTTTCCCTTTTATCTTTAGAGGGAGGATTTCCTTATTACTGCCGATAATATGGGTCAGATTTTCAAAGGTGTTTTAACTTCACCTCCATGTTTGTACGGCATAAACACTTGCAATTGCTTTTGTATCCAGTCATTTCTACAGATGAGCATTTACCATTATTTTGCTATGCAAGGGATGCTTGTGCATGTATTCTTCTGTCTTGTTTCTATAGATAAATATACACGGGCACAATTCGGTGTCATGCTTTTATATGGCATTTTGCAACCTAAGTTTTAAGTGGACAGGGCAGTAGCACCATTTTCATTCTCAAGATTTATGATGGGCTGGTTTTGTACATTGAGGAGCAGAAAAAAAGCGAACGATTGTGAATTCAATCTTTTCCTTTTTCCTTTAATTTTGTATTCTGTCTCATGTGACATGAGGCCATGAAAGATCTATGATCATATGTGAAATTCTGAATAAATTAAATGCCTCTCTATATCCTAACACTATCTGCTATACTACCTGGTGGTACTGACCCCTCATTTTTATGAAACATAAATTAGTCATATGAAAAGGAAAACCAGTGGTGCTCTGTTCCTTAGACAATAAAAAATGGCTTACGGAAACTGGTTAACTCCTTTTGAAAGAAAAAGGCATGCAAATAGGGTATCATCCACAAAAAGTGCATTTTATGTTCTGGAGTTCAATTCTATTTATGCAGTCAGCCATTTAACACCATGACTTCTGGCTGCTGACTGTCTGAGAACTGGATGCCAGTGAAGGAGACACTCTTTTGTACCTTGGTAACAGCTGTGCTATATTTTCAGTTTACTCTTAGGTGCTACAATAGAATCCCTGATAGTATGCTTAGATGCAAATCAACTGCTGAAGTGAATGACAGCAACATTGTTGACATCTAGTATATATTAGAAGTCAGCACAAGTGTCATGTTGGTCTATGTCTAGTGGACATCCAGGACCACTCAAGAGGTTAAGGACGTTGTTCATCAACTGGGAATGCAACTTGAGAAATGTAAAGCCAACAGACTTAGAAAGAAAGGGCAAAACACCATATGATTTGTCTGTTTAAGTGCCATATGGCATCTCTTTTAAATGTATAGTACTAGGGAAAAAAGAGATTAGTGCAAAATGTAAGAGCTGCTTCATAGGGCCCTAAGGACCAGCAGTTCAAAATGCTAGAGATCCAGACAGCCTCGTCTGCATCTTAAGGATTAAATGATGTCAAGCTACAAAGAATGATGCATGTAGTACTTGTGTAGCTTGGCATATGTCCCAGAGTGGAATGATAAGGATAGTGCTGTTGCATGATTGCTACATGTATATGTTGTACTGTACAGCTATAACTGGTGTACTACTGTATGATTCTGCTGAGTTTGCAGGAGTGTTAATCCTCCGCTGTAGTCCACAGCTGAGGTGACAAGTTGTAGTATCTTCCTCGTGGCTTGCTACAGAGAGGGGTTACTGAGATCAATTACCGTTTTCTTAAACTGCTTCAAACTAAATTTTAGCTATTAGAGGCGTGTATTACATCTTCATGCTAGTTTAGTGGGGTTTTATTTGTAATGAGAGTAATTGCTGGTCTATACACTTCCAGCTCTGTCATATCCTGTGCCGTTGCTGTTCTCTGGGCAGACTCCAGTCAACTGCAATTGGGTTCTGATCACTTTATCTCCCAAGTTGCAGAGACACAGGACAGGGTCTTGCTCTGGGTCTCAAGAGTAGCAGAATTTCTACTGATTAATCCCATGTCTGACAGCTTCTTGGGATCTAGGATAGCATGGCTAAACCAGTTTCTAACTCTTGGTTTCTGAGAAAACTTCTTCAATTTTTGTTTCCTCTTTATATCCTAATTTGAGACTGTATCAGTACAGAAAGGAAACACAGGTTTGATATTTTGAAAGTCTTTACACATTGTTTTGTTCTTAAGACACAGTCAGCATTTCAGCACCTCAGTGGTCCCAGATCTGGTTTGAGCAAAATAAATAAATAATGCCTATAATTTATATTCATATCTATATATACTCAAATATATATATAATATATTGGGTTTCATCTGAACTAGCTGAACTAATTCAACTGAACTGGCAGCCACATGAATGTGTAGCAGCAAGAAGTAGGTTCTG
Organism: Eurypyga helias; assembly: GCF_000690775.1. Lineage (NCBI taxonomy): Eukaryota > Metazoa > Chordata > Aves > Eurypygiformes > Eurypygidae > Eurypyga > Eurypyga helias. The sequence goes on from NW_010267450.1 coordinate 111,238, forward strand.
GTATTAAAGTGTATTTCCAAACCAACAATTTTGAGAAAAGGTACCTAGAAGACCCTTCCCTAGTTTCCACACCTCAGTTTAATTATTTTTTAGGAACAGGAGGAAAATCATTGACTGATGTGGATTTTTCAAATGTCTCTGAAGTATTACATTATGAATTTTCTTGCAGTACCGAAAGAGTTATTTCTTCATTTAGCACGTGCAAAATTGTAAAGCTCTATTTATTAAATATTTATGTATATGTGTGTTTGAGAAAGCTACAAATTATTCCAAAAAAAAGAAAAACAACAAGAAAAAATGAAATAGTTGTTCTTAGCTGGTTTTGGACCCGATTCTGAGTGCTTTATTTTTGTTAATCTGCCAATGATTCCTGCAAAGGAAAATAAAAGGGCATCTTCAGATTGGTCCCTACAGCTGTAAAACTTCAGATGTGAGATAAAAACTCATGGAGTGCTATACAGCATTAACTGAGGAGAGATGAAATTGTTCCATCAACCTGAAGCCCCTGAAAGCTATTCATTTTCCACTCTTTATTCTCATGTAAGTCCCACTAATGTCAATGAGAGCAACTTGCGCTCTCAAAGCAAAAATCCACCCAAAGGCAAAAATTCATAATGAAAAGGAGAGGGGAAAAAAAAATAAAAAAAGAAAAACAAAAGCTCAGGAACAAAAATATTCCATCTTGAATTAAAAAACCCTCAACTTCACTACATATGTTTGACTCAATATTTTGTTGGCTGTAAGTTGTTTGCAATTGGAATGCTGTATTTTTAGAGGAAATAATCCAGAAAAGCATTCCACCAAACTCATGATAATTTGATTGCACAGTCCATATTTGGAGCATATTAGCATATTCAGTTGTGTGTACAAATATATAAACTGTCATCTCCCAAGCAGCGAGAAGAAAATTGACAGAGGAGGTTCAGATGGGGGAGAAGGGAGAGCATTGCCAATAAGGCCGAAGGCTTGCCAAAATCCTGTAAGTGAAGGAAACGAAACAAAACACAGAGAATAGACAAGGAGAATGAGTGGCTAATTACTGTACATTCCACTCAGCTAAAAATGAAACATAGAGGCACGAGACATCAGAGGGGCACATATTGCATAGGCACATCCTGACAGCAATGACAAAACAGTGTAATCACAAACAGAAAACTAGGAACCTTTTCCTCTGTTGGCAGTGTTAGCTGAATGTGTTCTAGCAGAGAGGCTGTTATTCCCCTGTCACTACTGGTCCCTTTTCTTTCCTGTGCGGAAAGAAATGGCTCTGGGAAAAGCAAGACTCCGGATCTGGCAGGTTTCTTGTGCCTGCAGCCTGCAGGGTCCAATTTATTTCCCATCAGACCCAGTGCTTTCCCTCACTCTTCCTCGACTCAGGTGGCTGGTATGTTGTGTGCTCACGCTGGGGGGTGTGTAGGTCAAGCCTTGATACCAATTACCGGTTAGAAATTTGGGATGGCTGAGAGATCCCTACTTTCAGCATGATTTACTGTGTCACTGTGAACAGGTAACACCTCTTGGTACTGAAGTTTGCTGTGATTTAAAGATGTAGCTGTCGTGTTTTTAAATCATTTGAGACCCCTGTATAAAAGGCACCATATGTGATCAAAGGCTTGTGATTTTTCCAAGATTTAGCTAATAATCACCATACATTCCTGTAATTCATCAGACGGATATATTGCTTTGCATTGCAGTGAATATGAAGTGGTTTAGTAACTGGTCACTTTATTATTTTAGCATAATTAAACCAAGTACAGCCAGATTAAAGTATTCTGGAAGATATGACTATAACTCAAGGCTGGGGAATCTGAATACTGCATGAAATTACTGAAGCACTTTTGCATGTGCTCATCCCCCCCCCAACCCCGGCAGGCGCCAGTCTTGTACACAAACTGGGGTAGTCTCTATATATGGAACTTCACGTATTTGGCTGTATAGTGCTTATGGGTATATGGATTGGCCATATAGACCAAACAATTAATGGATGAGTTCAAACCAGCGTAGATTTGACAAAGAAAGGAAAGGGATAGCATTGTATTTCCCAACAAACTCAAAAGGAGTATGTGTTGCCAACTGAAACAGAAAGGAATTACAGCTGGAAGCAATTAACTAGACAGTTAAATATGAACTGGCTGGTGAGATTTGCAAAACTCGTTGCAAATTGCTTGTCTCTCTCTGGCCCTCAGCCTCTCTGCTCGAAGTGGGCCAGGTCCTTGGTTTGCAGTAGGTAGAGAAGGGCGCAGTAGTTCTGTGAAGATAGAGATGCAGCCTCACACAAGTTGATCCTGGCAGCAGTTAGTTTGCATTAGCACAGCAAATGCACCAAGCTAATGAAGGTGCTTAATTGAGGGCCTCTGTCTTCTGTTCAAATGCCTTAGGGGTGATGTGAGACTGAAGCAAGAAACGCTGTCTTTCCAAATGTTTTAGCTGCCCTCCTTTTTCCAGAACACTAGTAAGAAACTGAATAAAGACAGAGCTCTCCATACATGACCTTTTTCCCTAGGTGAGCCTGATGCCTTCCTAGCTTCACACCACCATTTCATCTAGAGGTTTTATGATTCATAGTTTATGCAAATTGCTTATTTATTTTATTAGTAAACTGTGCACATGTCTACATGCGATGAGTTGTTCTTGGGAGTATTTTGGGGTGCTACATTAAAAAAATCAACCTTATTATTTTTGCTCAAGGAAACTGTGTCTTACATTTAAGGAAGTCACTATGATGTGACTGTAAAATGACCTTAATTAAGAAGTTAGTATCAGTCATTTTCAGCATTCTGTAGCACTTCTAGGCTGAGGAACCCATTACAGTACTGAATTGTGGAATTATGATGGAGGTACCATCTCTTTTATGGAGAAGAATATGTGACTGCAGTGAGTAGCATAGCTGTTACAGTGCACTGGATGAATAATCTGCAATTCAGGATTATTTAGTGAAAATATGTTTGTGAATAATGCTTTCTACCATCCTCAGTTAGGTACAGTAATGGTCTACTTTTACTTAAGCATGCCTTAATTACCTCCCGGTTGTACTGCAATGCATCATGTTCCAGCATGACTGTGGAGAAAACTAGTGTAAATGGTCTCTCAGCGGTATTAATTACTGACACCCTTAGATCTGTCCTCTGAATGCTCTACCGAGTACAAGCTATCCCAAAAAATCAGATGAAAATACTTAGTCCCCGTGTCCATGTTGCTCAATTATCTGAGCACAGGATAGCTCAAAAGAAAATCCCTTGAAGCTCTAGGAAAATGTTGGGAATTAATAATCTCACACCTCATGGAAACTGCCTTGAGAAGAAAAAAGCTACACCATACAGAAGGCAATCTTCCCAAGGATTAGCCTATAGTTACATGAAGGATCTCAGTCAGTAGCACTCACCACTTCAAATGAAAGGATAATTGATGTTGGTATAAATAAATAGAAGTGGCAGAAGTTTGAAGTATGTTGTATGTAGCAAAGTTTCTTTAAAATTATTGGGAAGCCACACTAGAAGAAATATTATCTAATAGTATCTAATTATGCTCAAACATGCATTGTGTTTTCATCAAAGATCAAAAATAAATAGGGAACACAAATGTACAGTTATTTTATTCTCATTAAATTCCTTCTTTCAAATTTCAGCTATTAAGCATGAATAATTTTTTATTTTGGTTTTTATAAGTTCACGAACAACAGAGTTGGTGATAAAAATGAGATCTTAGAAACGTCTGATTCTCTCTCAATAAAAAAAAAAAAAAAACAGTGGCATCTGGGAAAAGGTAGCCTAGAAAACATAGTGCAACACCAAACCTGATTCCATGGCTGACAGAACGTTGGTTGGCTTGTGAGTTGTCATAGGATTGAGAAAAGAGTACAGGAACTGTAAAGCTGCCCTTCAGTTCTGTAAGGCTGTAGGACTCCAAACATTCCCTGGGGAAAAAGCCATCGCTGGAGTATAGTCACTTAGTCAACTCTTCTCTCTTCTTTTAATTTCTGCTGCCTGCACTGAAGGAGGGATAAATGAGTTTTCAGTATGCTGCCTGCACTGCCCTGCAGTCCTTGGGCAGAAAGGGAATCTTCAAAGTGCCAATTCCTCCAGCCTTCTGTAGTTTAGAGCAGTAGAGTATCTACTAAATCACTACTGTACATGCACGGCTTTCATTAAGTGAGCAATAGGAGCTAATGACAGCAATCAAATTAATTGGTAAACAGTATATAGCAAGAAAGCACCTTTACAACTTCATTTCACTTTCTCTTGCAGGCTCTATATACTTTGCCAGTAAAAAAATGGGGGCATTGTGTCAGGCACAGTCAGGGAATCTCTGAATCATAGGATGTATTACTGCAGGGCTGGTCTGCACATGAAGGATATTGACCAGTTGAAGCGAGTCCAGAGGAGGCCACGAAGATGCTCAGAGGGCTGGAGCCCCTCTGCTATGGGGACAGGCTGAGAGAGTTGGGCTTGTTCAGCCTGGAGAAGAGATGGCTCCAGGGAGACCTTATTGCAGCCTTCCAGTGCCTGAAGGGGCTACAAGGAAGCTGAGGGGGACTTTTTACAGGGGCCTGTAGTGACAGGACAAGGGGTAACGGGTTTAAATTGAAAGTGGGGAGGTTTAGATTAGATATCAGGAAGAAGTTCTTCATGGAGAGGGTGGTGAGGCACTGGGACAGGTTGCCCAGAGAAGCTGTGGATGCCCCATCCCTGGAAGTGTCCAAGGCCAGGCTGGATGAGGCTTGGAGCAACTTGGTCTAGTGGAAGGTGTCCCTGCCCATGGCAGGGGGGTTGGAACTCTTTAAGGTCCCTTCCAACCCAAATGGTTCTATGATACATCCTGCTGCTCTGTAGACTTAATAACTTAATGATAAATGCCACATTAGCATGAGTTCTGAATGAAAAATGGTTTGATCCGACTGGTTCAGAGCAAGACTAAAGTAGACACACAGTTGTTCATACCAGTCAGTACAAACGTGACCAGCAAGGGGAGGGTGTGCTCCATGCACTTTTTATCCTCCAGGATATCATCTTAGAGAGAAGAGAATTCTCCTTTGGGGGGAATATTTCCATTACATGATCTGCACAGCAATAAACTTAACAAAAGCAAGATTTATTAGAAAAAGTAACTAACTCCATGGGACAGGGATACAAACAAAGTAAAGCTAGTTTATTCTGAATAAAAGTAATCTCACTGGGATTTATTTTACTTTAACTAATGCTCTAAATTTAACTTCACCCCTTTGCTTAATTTTACTTACATTGTCCAAATGTCTCAAGATAGACATGGCTAACTTTGTATTCAAAAATGTACAACAAAGTGTCCTACTGTTGCTTCAACTGACAGATTGTCTTGTTTCAGAGTCCTTTATGTTCTAGCAGGTGTTGGCAGGAAGAAGACTGGCTCACAGGGTGAGACATAATAGTAAGAGGAAAAAGACAAAGTACTTTCTGGGGAAAGACTTGAGAAAATGTTGCTATATCAGTAAGTGCTTTTGCCATTCAAACCACGTACAAGTTTTTGGTGTTGGGTTGGGGTTTTTTTTCAATGTCATATCTCTACCCCAAGCTTATTTAAAGTACTTATTTACTGACAAAGTATAAATCCTGCAACATCTCACCTCAAAAACAAATTAAGAAATAAATGACCAGCCTCAAATAAAAGTGGATTCCAAGCCAGACACTTCATTAGCCAGAAATGAAAGCCATCCTCCTCCTCTGTTCCCAAAGGTTTGAATAAAGGATAAAACAAGAATGGATATAATATGATATATCCAAAGATTCAGCAAGCTTTGAGTAATTTGGAACAAGGATCTGAGATCATGCACAGCAGCTCCTACAATACCCTGTGCCCTAGGCAAAGTGTGGCATTCTCAGAGTTAAGGCCATTCGGTCCAGCAATGAGAACATAAGGTTGTCTGTCAAGTCCAGTGGAAACTGTTGTAACAGCTACAATAAATTCTGAAGTTCCTCTGTTTAAACTTTTAATAGAAAAAACAGGAAGGAAGAGGTAGCTGGATGGTATGGTTACCTGCAAGGTAACTGCAGACAGACTTTGAGGATTCTGTTACATATTTCATATCCTTATTTATTCCAGACAGGCAAACCATTTCTGTCCAATGGCAAGTAAACTACATTTTCTTACTATTTTTGGGTAGCAAGTAACAGCACCCTGCGGAGCTAATCCTGCAAATAAAATCCTCCTATTGAAAAAAAAAAAGACAGATAAGTTAGAACCCTCTCTTTTGGAGCAAAAGAAGAGGCCAGAACAGTTGAGATGGTTTTACTCGTAAAGAAGGACTAAATACCATCTGTGGAGGAACAGTCATGTCACACCCTTCCTTCCAGGCTGTGAGCAGGTTTTTCATGCTCTTTCCAGCCAGCAAGCTGCAGAGAATCTCTCATATGTGACTTTTTCCATCCCAGCAGGCATCCATGCAGATTTCCACTTGTTGGCATGGCAGACATGCAGGCACAATGACATAGTGACTCTGGTACTCCTACAGCCATGAGAACATGTATGTGAACGTGCAGCCCCTCGCGCTAGGACTATGCTGCTGAGCTGGGTGAAAAGATACCAACCACTCCTTGTCCCTATTACTTGTCCCTTCTTCTCCTTCTCCGTCAACATTTATGGCAGCTTCACTTTTGATAGTGTAACTGTATGTGTTCTGTCAATGTGATTCAGCTTAAAACAAACAAACAAACAAAAAAATTATTTGCAAATATTTTCAAGATAAGACAGATAATCTTAACAGAACCTGTTCACAGACTGAGTATATGTGTGGTTGTGTTGGAATGGGAACTTCTGAAGGGAATTAGCTCAGTAAAGGTGGTAACAGTACTATCCTAAGATGAATCAGCAACAGCCAGAGCAAGGAATGGGAGCAGCAAAGAAAATTTTAGACAGGGATTAAAAAAAAAAAAGATATTTCACATTGCCAATAAGTGACCTGTGAAACTCATTGCCACAGAATTTTGGTAACATGTGAATAGGGAAAAAAAAAAAAAAAGGGCAAATAAAAGCAAGAAAAAATTATCAAAATCCCATTAAAAACTATCTTAGACTTGGAAAGTTCCAGAACTTCAGGTTGCTGGACATTGGTTGACTATGGCAGGGAAATAACGCTTTATGCTCACCCTATCCTGAGATGCTCCTCCATGCTTCCGCTGTTGGAGGAGGATACAGGGCTAGATGAAGTCAGTGCAACCATTATGATTTCAGATTTCATGTAATCAGGTCTTGTAGGCACGCTATGTCAACCTGCAATCACACGTACTAAAACCGATCAAGTCCTCTTTTCTGAAGCCCGTGGAAAGTACTTGAAAAGCCTGGTTACAGTCCTGAAACTGCTAACCTGGCTTATACATACTGGAATAAATCATTAGTCGCTCTCCCCAGTAGAGCACTCCCATTTCTGTGCTCTTTCATAGTGGGAAGAGAGAGTAATTTACCTCAAATGAGGGCTTGTGTGATTTGACCATTTAAGAGGCTGACCTTTTCCGATCTGCTATGTGTGTATGTATCATTGTGTTTGTAATTTGGCTCTTTAAGGATCTGGAATGTTTAGAATCAAACAAATGTTCTTTCTTACTTTCCTTCAAGAAAAGTAACGTTAGTTAATCTGCAACAAGTGTCCTGATTTAAAGAAAGTAATGCAAAACTTTTACTTTCTTAGAAGGACTTAATTTAGTCATTCTGAAATGTAGAATCACTATTTCATCTATTAAACAGTATAATCTTGGTTATCATCCACTGAAGTACATCTTTTTCCAGAGTTGTAATGGAAATATAATGGGGGGGGAGGGAGTGTAAGGAAAAGAAAATTATGCTAGGTCCTCTGGAATTGAACATTCTAATGGCAATAGGATGGGGAGGAGATGTGTGTTGCAAAGGACTTTTCACTTGGAAGATAATTTTTTTCCATAATTAGAACATCCTAAATGATATCATATTTAGTATATGAGATTACACTATTAGCATGAGTAAATGTAGGAAAAGGACACAAAAAGATAAATTTCAAGCGTTTGGCACTGGAGGAGCAGTACTAACAATACGAATTGACTCACCAAGGCTCCAGTCCAGTAGTTACCAATGGGCTTAAGTTCACGTAAATTATTTTTTCCTGTGGAGCAATTTATGAATGTTAGGCTGGAGAGAATCTTAAGATCATATAACACTGGGGCTAAATTAGTCTTCTACAGAATTCCAGGTTTCTAATTTAGATTTGGTCACTACCTGAGTAATGCTACGACAGGGTTTTAAAGGAATCTCAATTACTTAAAAAATAGAATTAACAGCATAGTTCCTTTTTGCTTCTCTGGATGGTAAAAAGTGTCCTGGACACTGTCACTGTGCACCCAACAGCAGTGAGGGCTGACAACAGCCCCACATTGTGCACGTGCATTACAAATGATGGATAAAATCAAAGGTAGAGAAGTCGTATCACTGTCATTTGATGATCAGCCAGCATCATTTCAACCTTATCCAGAGATCTTTGGTTATTTAACTCCATTCTGTGTCCCTGTCCCCATGAGGTGTAACATTTAAAAGAACAAATCTGATACTTGAGAGATGTAGGCTCATATGGACAAATGTATTGAGGAGCCTAAGGCTCTTTGATTTCCCAGTGCCTTTGTGGGTCTGACCCGTAATGTTGACTGTCATCAGCTTATTGAAAATAGCGTAGAACATACCTCTTCGCTAACTATTTTATTATCCCTAAATGCCTACTGCGGAGAAGAAAAGACAAGATAGATCCCCACAGGACTCGCCATGGAAACACTGGTCCTGGGGGGGAAAAAGCCACTCAAGATCAGTGCTGTCCACTCTACGCAAGTACACAAACATTCCGGTGTATTGTATGAAAAAAATGTTTGTAGGTGTAAGAATTAAAAGCACAAGTATCTGATCATCAGCCACTGATGGGGTGAATGTAGCCATTAACTAATTAGCAACAGAATTTGCATAGCCTGCAACTCAAACATTTTTATGAATAAATTGATGGTCATCCAAATACTTGCGAATGAATTAATTAAGAGATGATAGGATTCTACAGATAACCAAATGAAACTATTTTTAGTAATTAAAACATTTTACCCTTATGACTACTTTCCTAGTTCTACTAGGGAGATTATTTTTGCCTAGTTCAGTGGAAAATTCACTATACTGTATTAGAATTTTTTCTGCTCTATATTTTCTCTTTTATTTCTAGAATGTGCTGGTCTATCCAATATATATAAAAAAATAATGTGTTTGCTTGTTAGTGATTAGCTTCTTAAGCAGAACTTGTGAAAATTTAGAGCATGTAAAATTCTCCAGCTGGCTGCTACTGACTATTTTGACTGCTACAAAATTCACTCATGCCCACAACATATTTCTCTTGTCCTTTGGTAATTAATAGGATAGAAGTGCCAAAAAAAAAAAAAAAAAAAAAAAATCCCTGTTGCTTGGCAGTATTATAACAGGAACTACGAGCCTCTAAAAAGTACGAAATACCTTACTCTGTGTTTAGAGCTGATTGTATTATTTGGTGGTTGTGGCCTTGAAGTATTTTGATTTCATCTTAGAAAACACGGCTGATCTGGATGAATTCCAGCTGAAGCTACAGGAATTGAAGAATTAAGCTACAGAACATAATGAAATGATTCAGTCCCATGCAATCTGATGAGCATCACTGTGTGTAATGGGGTGTGTGTGTGGTTGCATCTGAAGCTGGTTGTATACCATTGATTACAAAAGTACCTTTTACACATAGTGTAAGATAATTACTTTGTATGAAAAGCAGACTATTTTAAAGCATTTATTTTAATAAATACATTTAGCACTAGTTTTCTGTATATGGGTATATTGTTAGTGGGTAGTATTCAAGGCTAAAGCCCTTACCTTTGTGCTGATGCTGAAAACTATCAATTATAAAACACCTTACAATGTTCTACCAATGAGCGGTCTCTGTTAGCGGCACGTTCCTATTCCTGTCTTTAAAAAGACAGATATTGCTGCGTGCAGGAGCAGCGAGACTGGGGTACCATTGTTAGGGCTGATTAAGGGGAGGAGGAACTGTTCAAATTTTAGGGTTCTTTTCTTATCATGCATCTATTGAACTGAATAGCATTTTGTTTTATATCACATTTTTTTGTGGCCTAGGTATCTCAGAGCTCTTTACAAAACAGTCTGTTTCAATAATAAATATTGCTAGTATAGTGAATGTGTAGGCATCTATTATGTGATCTGCAATAGCTCACGCACTCTTTGGCATTTGAACAATGCATTTAGGTAGCAGGGTGATGAGAATATGTAAGATAGTTTTATTTGTGAGTGTTAAAAATAAATGTTTAAGAATCTTAGTATTGAACCCAAAAGCAGGAGAAAAATATTTATCCTGCAGCTTGTAATTTGGTAAAATTTGCTTAGCATCCAACTGGATAGAGAGTTGTGCTAGGCAAGAGAAGCCAGAGCAGTAATTGTTCAGTGGAGGGATGGAGCTCTTGAAAGAAATAGTCCCAACCTACAAACCTCTCACAAGTGGCTTAGGACCACGGTAGAAACGGTCCGTGTCACTGGATTGTCTTTGTTAGGGTGGCGGACCTCAGACTGCATGGAATAGGTCCAAAATTTCAGTTAATTTTGACTGCATGCGAGGAGAAAATAGGATGAGGGGGCATGTAGTAAATGCTGAAGAGGCAGTAAGAAAAAGGGGAAAATAAAAAGCAAGATGGTAAGGTTTCTGTGTATCCTTCCAAAGTCACTGGATCAGTCTCAAACTGTACTGGCAGTTTAGCCACCACGGTTCACAGACCAGCAGAGGGGAAACGAGGGGACACGGTAGAATTAGTAAAATCCTGTATTGTCCCCATCTGTGTAGATTGTCCTTACGATATGACAGGCTTACAGCTATGTGGATGTCTTTCTCTGACTGTGAACCCCAGATGCATTTCTCTTTCTTTTCTCTAGATTTCTGGCTATCTGTGCCCTAGCTATCTTTTCCTGTAGTCAAGGTCTCTCTCTCTTCTTTCTCAACCTCCATCTGCTCTCATCTCCCTTTCAACTCTTCTTTGCCCCCCCTTCTTCAATCTGGACAACACTGCACCTCTTTTCAAAGCCTTTATTTTTAGAAGAAAATAAAATACATGAAATCTGAATGACTTCAAAACCATATTCTGGTGCTTTCTCTTGCTTCTCAGTCCACTATTGTTGTTCAGACACTGTATAGAGCACTGTATCAAGTAATTGGGTATTATCTTCTGGACTGTAGTTCAGGCACTAAAAATAGCATATTAGTGACCACTTTGTTCCATATGCCTCCTCTTTATAAAAGGAGCTAACGGCACTTTTTCAGGTTTTCCATGTTGGAACATTACCTTCTAGCAGAGGTGCTATTCTTTTTGTGGTGAAAGCAAAGTAAGTACGAGCTGGATATGATCGTCGCTCCCATGTAATGTTGTAAAACTCATTGCCACATGATTATTTTCTGTCACCAGGCTCATACTTGCAAGTTCAGACTGACGGTCTCCACTGCTGTTGTTTGACAGCATTGCTTTGTTGTTCTACCATTCTTTATCCTGTGCTCTAAAAGACTGTGTAGGGCACTGACAAAATCACTCTCATTAAGACAACCACCAAGTGGGCTACTGTCACCAAAGGTGGCTGATGGTTTTGGTTTTCAGCTAGCAACCTATCACAGGAGCCTCATTATCACAAATGATAGGCAACTGCCTTCTGCAAATCGCGCTCTTATAAAGTGTGTTGCCTGGGCCTCCGGAGTTTAGGGACTCAAAATACCTGGTCAGTCTTTGAAATCTTCTCTGTGCTGCCCACAATCAGGTAGATGGTCTCCAGGACTGGGCAGTAGATTCTCTCTCTTGATGTGTAAAAGGACCAAATGGGGTCCTGAAAAGTTGGCATGAAAGCCTGTTTGTGTGGACACGTCTCTTCCCGTGCACTCCTTTCTGTTCAGTCTTTGGGGGACCACCAGAACATGCTTTTATTTCTCAAATTCCTGTGGTTATTACCCCACTGACTTCATCGTCAGCCCGTGAGGTCGAGCTTCTGTGCATCGCTGCAAGGTGATCTTTTTTTCTTACTGCAGGTGTTGAGAAGAAGGATGACCAGCTGACAGTAAAATTGCTTGGTACTGATGAGCCCTTGGCTTTGTTACTGTGGTAAAACATACATCATTTGACAGCTGCTTGTGCATGGGAAAAACCATAGATGATTAAGGGTTTCCTATCTTTTCTTGCTACTGATCATCTTTGCTTATGACAGATGAAACTCAGATTTTTTTTTTAAGAGACAGAGAGAGAAAGGGAGAATATTTAAACTTGTTCTCACCTAAGTCTTCTCTGTTATCTTAAGGACCTTATTTGTAGTAGATATTTTTTCTGAATTTCAGCTCTCCAAAAATGATCAGGTCTATCATTCTGCTTTAAAAGGGAGCATATATTCTTCCCCTTCTGGATTTTTTTTTTTTTTTTTTTTGCAAAAGAGTATAATGCTAATTTTACTTATTCAGAAATTAAAATAGCAAACAGTTTATATGAGGTGTTGATAATTACCTATATTACTGTAATGCTGTGACAGATGTTGGCAAAAAGAGGCAGAAAATGCCTACAGCTGTGCACTCCATGACATCCAGTTTATACTCAGACAGAAGGCTAACAGATGTTCTGAACTGTCACTTTGCCTAAATGTTTTTAAAGTCTAAGGACCTGCTTTATAATTCACTAGGGCCTCGTTTGGTTTCACAGAGGCCCTCAGAATTCCCATCTGTGACAATTAATGTCGAAGACATTTATAAATCAACCCCTGTCCTTATTAGCCCTCTGCAAATAGGTATTGTGTATCTGTATACTCCTGAGACTACTATTTTTTGTGACTTAGTTATTAATTTCTACAACTTTTACATAACATAGCTCTTGGTTTGAGCAGAAGGAAAATTGGATGACATGAATACAGCTAGAGCAACATGGTTGAAAGATTGCTGATGTACTTTTGACTGACCTCAAAATACGTATGTTAAAATATTCTTTATTCTCTTCCCAAATGCTGTGGTCATTTCTAAAGTGGCTGTAAAATGCTAACAACTTCAGACTACTTGTTGTCCCAAAGGAAAATATAAATCTTGGTTTTATTAAAACAGAACACTTAAACAAGCATGTTCAGCTGCCAGAGATATTCCTATTCCTAGAGAATATTCTTATGCAAAATAGTTAAATCATTTAAGGGATACTTTAAAATACAAATCAAGTTTTGTACATTAAATTATGTTCTTTAATTTCAAAATGGAGATGTTATGAGTGACATGTATGTAATGTGTGCATGTAGAAAAACTGAGATTTAAAATTGTCTTCAGTCTTTAAGCTCCACCCAAATTTTCCAGCATACCTTTAGATAAGCAAAAACTGTCTCTAGCGTGAAGCAACTTAATACTTTACTGGGAGTTGCTGTTTCTTTTAAAAAGCTGGGTTCCTGTTGTACAGTAGTTTAATAGTTTAAACATTGTGCTAACATAATCAGTGTTTGGCCTCTTCTGTTCCCCAATCCTGTATAGGAGCAGAACTCCAAATTGTACATCTTTCTGGGTTTGTTTCTAAATTACTCCCCACACTTAATTACGAGGATGAGAGGGATGCCTTATTCCTCTTTGTTATAGGCTAAGCTCTCAGTAATCCCAAACAAAAGAGCCAGTTCTGGAAGATATAGGATTTGCTAGCAGGATTATGGTCTCATAGATAATGATGTGCAGTCAGCAGAAGCGAAGCTTTATTTTAATTCAAATAAGCTAGTAAACAAACCACTGACAAGTCTGCTGGTGAGAGTAACTGGCTTCTGTTGCTACATTGGCAGCTAAATTATAGAAAATCTATTATACCCTGTTCACCATATGTTTAATTTAATACAGATACAAATTAAACTATCCACAATAGCTATTAAAATAACAATACATATTTTTTTTAATATATGAATGTTTTAAGATACATTCCCCTGGCCTTAAGAAGGGCAATGCTGATTTGGGAGACTACAGCAAAATGCATGCTGTAGTCAACAGATTCTCTTCAACAAAAACAACAACAACAGTAATTTGAAAAACCCAGAATATTAATAGTACAGTTTTGTAACAGATAATGAGGTTAATTGGGGTGTTTTACCTTCTAAGCATCTGCTCTTACACATTTCCCTCCCCTTCAGTTCCTGGGCCTTGGATTTGATAGAAGTGGTTGATATCTAATGCGTCATATACTTTTTAATTCAGTGCCAGGTTACAGTTTGAGGGTTTTGCCCTTTTACTGCTGCAAATAGCTATCCCTCATTCCTGCATGTTCTCATTTATTAATGTTCTTCCAAATAACCTGGATTTCTCGACCTGTCAGGAACTTTGGAATCACTACTCTCTAATACTGTGGAGGGTTTCAAATTGTGCAGAAGGATTCCCATTTAGGGCCTATGTTGTTCAGAGGAAGAAGTTTTGAGCACAGTGTGTTGTGGCTCACTATGGAGCCTGATTGTTATCTTGAGTTCTTTAATGGCTAGAGTGAAAACAGGCATTGGAAAAAAGGGTAATAATAGGAGGCAAATACTGTGAAGCTCTACCTAAATCTGCATGTTTCCAAATAAATTGAACTTAAATCATAAAGTCATGAAGTCACTGCAGGTTATGGGGATCAGCAGATGTTACCGTGATGAGGTGATGATGGTAGACTACTTGAAACGTATATCGAAACCACAGAGAAAAAAACCAACCTCCCCACATTCACCCTATATCTTAAGTCAATGGTGATGAAGAAAGTGCCAAGCAGGATATTGCCAGTGAAGAGCTCTCTGGGCTTCACTGGGAGTTTCCGGCCAAGATTGGCACTCTCCCTTCCAGTTCCAGTTGATTAACAGCAACAATAAGCCTGTAATGAAAATGTAAGTTTTGAGAAATGGCCTGCATGTAGGTTGTGGATTGTCTTACCTTACTCCATGGTAATATATTCAGAATTTAGCATTCAAAATTATGTTTCTCGTATCATTTAAGATGTAAGAACTCCACCTGCATGTGTGGAAGGATGTGTGAAGGGAGTCTTTGACTCCTAAAAATGTGCAGTATTATATGCCATGTATGTACCAGGCACTAGCTGGTATACCGTCATATGTCTAGTGTAGAGCATGTGCATGGGTATGAGACATACAGCGTAAAGTGTATGTATACTGTGTACACATGTATGCACAGTCTATTTTTTAATTACTGTTATTTGCCAAAACATTTTCAGAATCAATATTTATTTGTAATGCAGACATAACATACGGAGGGATTTAATAGTTAATATTTAATAAAAACTCCAACGCCAAAGAAAGTTGCCAGCTGAAGAAGTGAATATGTGAAGATGTCAAGCACCAGTGATATCCGGACAAAATACTTACAAAACATTACTGGTGCTATACTTTCTGCTCTTCTTCCCAGGAGAAATTTATCCTATACCATATGGTCACCTGTCAGTAAAGATGTATTTGACACCGCAGCTACCCATAGCAATTGACAGCAAATATACTGCAGTAAATGTTGAGGTAATAAACAAGCAGGTCTCAGGACTCTCACATCAATCGTGAAAAAACTAAACAGCTGGAAAATCTCCAGTTTTAGGAGACGCACCTAAAGTTCTTGCATGCATTTCTACACAGTGAAAGGCCTGCTCGCTGTGCGGACCTGCAGCTTCTTGTGAGCTACACGTTCTTTGCTTTAAAGTAACTCGGGGTTTTACCGTCAGCAACGAAAGAAACCCCGCTATCGGTGTTTCCCAAATGTTCTTTTAAGGCTGCAAGGTGGTGGGAAGCTTGTCCAGCCTCCCCGAGGACTGCACATCCGCCCGTGCGCGCGGCGATGCGCGGGCAGCGCGCGGCGTCTCACCCGTAGCCGCTTGGTTAGAAAACCCTGAACGTTGTTGAAATGAAAACTGGAGGATAAGAACTTCTGGAAATGGTCGTTTGGAAAGTCCTTTCTCCCCCGGGAAAGAAGAAAAAAAAAGCCCCAGAGAACAGGCGGGGGAGCGCCCGGTGGGCCCGGCACCCCCGGCCCCTCAAGCAGAGGGACGTGGGCACCGCAACTTCTCCCGCAGCCGCGGGGGCGGCC
>NW_010267451.1:0-498 GCF_000690775.1 Eurypyga helias
TGCCAGGCACAGAAGAGAGACTGACTGGCCTTTCTTTCTGAAAGTCCCTGATTCTGTAGTACTTAGCTTTTATTTAAAACTGAAATACATTTCTAGATGTCATAATTGAACAGAAAAGTCTGAAAAAGTGAGCTGAGTTCATTTGAACATCTCAAAAAACTGAAGTTAGAGATGAGAAGGAAGAAAGAAGATTTTAATTTTAATTTTCTGAGTTTTGAAAGGTTCCTTAAAAGTTAAGGTTTATCATATTGAAGTTATATGATTATTACTTCTGATTTTAGTCTTTAGAATATTGGAATCTTAATGCAGTGTTAGCTGCCTTTTTTAAGGCTCAGGAACACAGAAGGAGAATCACAGGATCATATAAGAATTTAGGTTATAGAGAGCTTTTAGAGGCCATCTGCTCCAACCTTCTGCTCAGATCAGGGTTAATCTCAAACTGGATCATGTCATCCAGGGACTTGTCCAACCAAGTTTTGAAAAATCTCCAAGGACTCT
>NW_010267451.1:530-2082 GCF_000690775.1 Eurypyga helias
TCCAGGGCTTGGTCATTCTCATTGTGCTTGCTTTTTTTTTCCTTAAGTCCAATTGCAGTTTTCCTTCTGCAAATTGTGAGTGCTTCTTTCATTTCACTATGTACCCATGCGAAATACGTGATTCTGCATTTTTCTGTAACTCCTCTTGAGGCAAGAAGATACTACAAGCAGATACCCTCCCAGCCTGAAGGCTGATCAAACCCAGTTTCCTCAGATTTTCCTTGCATGTCAAGTATTCCAGTCCCCGCTAGATCATGTTTTCCCTCCTTTGGTCTTTCTCCAGTTTGTGACTCTCTCTTTTGCATTAGGAAGTCCAAAATTATTCTATGGACATGACTTAACAAGGGCTGAGCAGTGGGGGATAATCACTTTCCTCGAGCTTCTGGCAATGCCCTCGTTAGTTCAGTCCAGTCTGGGGTGAGCCTTCCTTATTGCAAGGATCTAGGCTGACTTGTCTTCAACATGTTGTCTACCAGAACCCTCAGGACTTCATTTGCAAACTGGCCTTTCTAGCCAGCCAGGTCCCAGACTATATAGTTCTACGTCAGGTGTGGGACTTAGCATTTGTCTTTGCAGGGCTCAAGGAGGTTCATGTTAATACATTCCTTGGTATGTCTGTGCCAAGTTCTCAAAATCATGTTCTTCATAAATTCCAGGAGAACTTGCTCCATAATTTTCTTTGGCATTGAACTGAAGCTAACCAGCCGGTAGTTCCCCAAATCACCCTTCTTACTTTCTTTTAATCATGGGAGTAACATTTTCCCAGTAATCAGGGACCTTTCCTGTAGACCTTGCCACAACTTTTCAAAGTGGCCAGACAACTGTCATCTTCCTGAGTACCCTCACATATGCCTTTTCTGATCTTAGATTCTTGCATATGTCTGCATATTCCAGTAGGCCCTAACTTGTGCTTTCTCTGCTTTGGATAGCACTTTTTTGCTACCTCTGCTATAGGCATGTAGCTGTGTGGAGTCTGAGAGCAGACCTTGTCATCAAAAATCAAGCAAACAAAGCAATGAATTTCTCAGCCTTTTCCATAACCTTTGTCTTTAGGTTAATTGTCTTTAGGTCAATTAGGTCTTTAGTTGGGGAAGGGTCTCTTTAAAAGGGCCTGGAGTGATAGGACAAGGGGTAACAGGTTTAAATTGGAAGTGGTTAGATTTAGATTAGATATCAGGAAGTTCTTCATGGGGAGGGTGGTGAAGCACTGGAACAGGTTGCCCAGAGAAGTGGTGGATGCCCCATCCCTGGAAGTATTCAAGAACAGGCTAGAAGTGGTGCCCATCCCTGGAAGTATTCAAGAACAGGCTGGACGAGGCTTTGAGCAACCTGGTCTAGTGCAAGGTGTCCCTGCCCATGGCAGGGGGGTTGGAACTAAATTATCTTTAAGGTCCCTTCCAACCCAAAGCATTCTATGATTCTATGAATTGTCTCTCAACAGTAGTCTTGCATTTGCGTTTTGCTTTTGACATGCTTGCAGAAGTCCTTTCTATTGCCCTCCGCATGCTTTTAACCACTTACCTCCAGGCAAGTTTTGACCATCAATTCTATC
>NW_010267451.1:2093-8034 GCF_000690775.1 Eurypyga helias
ACGCCCAGACAATGCCTCTGTTCACCTCCTTGGTAGTGTGTCAGCCTGTCTCTGTTTCCTCATCCTATATGCTTCTTTTTTGAAGTTCACTTCAGTCAAGAATTTCCCATTCAAACATACTTCACCCTGCTATGGATGCCTGCATTTCTGGTGTGTGTTGGTTTTTTTCTTTTTTTTTTTTGGTTGGTTGGTTTTGGTTTTTTGGTTTGGTTTGGTTTGGTTTGGTTTTTGTGTGTGTGTGTGAGATAAGGATGAACTTTTCCTGTGAATTGAAAAGGTTGTCTTCAAAGGCTGACCTGCTCTCCTGAACTCCTTTGCCATTCAAATCAGTCTCCTATCTAGGATGCTTCCTGCCAATTTCTTGAACAATCCAAATTTTGTTTGCTTCAAGGGTGTGTGATAGAAGCATTTCTTCCAGCTGCTTAAAGAGGACAACATGTATCTCCTCTATTTCACAGGGAGTTCTGTAGCACATATCCACTGCAATATTCCCCTTTCTGTCCTCCCTCCTCATCCTGACCCCCAAGTCCTCCATGTGCTTCACCCATCGATGAAGGAGCTGCATGCTTGAACTACAGCACCTTTGGTATGAAGAGCACAACTGCTGCTCCTCATCTCCACTGTCTTTCCTAAAGAGTCTCTATCAAGCTATTGCAGCTGTTTAAGGTGTTCCACCACATCTCTGTAATTCCTATGACATCGTAAATCTGTGACTGCATAGGGACATTACTGCTCCCTAAGCAGTGTATAATAATATACGTGCATTTGACATGGGCCCAGAATTGTCCTGTTTTCACAAAGGTTGTACAAGGGCCTTCCCTCTTGCCCTGTCCCATGCCTGATTCCCCAACCCATGTTCTCTCACTTTCCTCCACCTTTAGTCTCTGTCCCCTAAAAAAATCTAGTTTGCATAGGATTTGACTTACAGACAGAATCATAGAATGACCAGATGAAACCCTGGAACAGATGAACATAATTTTTACTCATGCATGACTAAATTAATGTAATTCATAAAGCATTGCACTTTGATTGTGTCTAGCTTTTTAAGACAAATATTATAATCCAGTAAAAAGAGACCCAAATTTGTCTTGGATAAGATGGTAAAATGCTCTGGATATCAGAGCAGCTGAATCTGACATGATATGTTGAATATAGAAGAGGGGAAAAAAATAGTACATTAGATATTAGAAAACATATACTGGAAACCATAATTCTATGCTTGGAAAGCTTTGGGCATTTTTTAAAACAATGAATATCTCTGCCATTTTCAAAGATGATTCAAACCAAAGTTTACTTGCAAGCTATATCTTGAGACTGTTGTGAGTTATACCACTATTTTATTATTCTTAATAGCACCAAGTCAATCCACAGATATTTCATCCTGCAATTTTCTTCTGTTATGAAAATGCATAATGTTAATCTTTGTAATACTTTATAAACTGACCATAAACATTGGTTTATGGTCAGTTAATCATTGTATTACTTTGCTTTAGGTAATTTAGTACATTACCATAATGTAACAATCTACTTAATATAAATTTTAAAGTGAGCACAGTGCAAGTTGCAAGACATTAATATATTATGTCTTCTGACCAGAAATTCAGGAACACAGTTAAAATTTGGATGCAGGTCCAATATTTTCTGCTTTGATTGACTTAGTGTTTTGCCCGAGGAATGCTGATCTTCTATGTTAGTATCTACATTATTATTTATTATTGTATGCCTTACAATTCATTTAGAAGTCCCAACAGGATTGGAGCAACCATTGCAATAATCATACTTCATACAAGAAAGCCTGCTTGAACACCAGACGGCATACAGCGTAAGGTACTGTTTCCACAAACACTGAGGCATGTAAAATCCCACTGAATCCAGTGAAGATTTAAAAGCTGTTGTTAGTGGGAGTCCAACTGAAAAGCATTAGTGCTAAGACATGATGACATTTGTGATTATATGAAACAAATGAATAGGGTGCGTAGAGTATGATGTAAATTTAGTCGAAACTTGTGTCTTTGAAAGTTAATCTCAGAATGACTTTTTAAACATTTTGTATATTGTTAGATGGTGAGTTAAATATATTAGAAGTTTGTGGGTCTCATCACTAGTAACTTTCAGAAACTTGTTAAGAGACCACTATGCTTAGAGGAACTAGATAGCTGAAACAAAAGAAGCTTCCAGCCAAACAAAGAGACCTTTCACAATCAAAAAAAAAAAAGAATAAATGCTCCTAAAATCACTTACGAATTTCAATAGTAGTGACAGACAGTTTTCATTAGGTATTGCATGATTAAAGCTCTGCATATTTAAGTGATGGAGAAAAAAACATACAGATCTCTGTCTCTCTTGCCTGAGAGGAAGAGATTCTCAGCAGAACACAGAGAACATGGACATGAGAAAAAGTAAAAGATTAAGGGTTAAGTATCTAAATGATCTGGGTTGGATTCCTGTTATGGTATGGGGTAATAGAAATATTTTTTTTAACTTTAAGATGCCTTTATTACCATTTTCTAAATAAAAAAGTTGCATTATGCATGTTAAGAATACTATTCCTTCTTTATGTAGCCAATAACTAGTAATTTTTTTTTTTATTTGCCTCTGTAGCTCACACTATACATGACCTGATATATTGGGTGCTCACAAGTCTTCATTCTAGCTTGAGGTAGCTGCATGTCAATGCTATGGAAGTAATTTGTTCATCTACAAAGCTAAGCCCCTGCTGAAACTAGAACTGTTTGCAATAAAAGAGAAAGACATGGCAGGAAATGGATCTAACCTCTTTTGACTACTACATGGAAAAGAATGAAGTTTATATATTGGGCTTAATTGTTGAAGACATGATACCACCAAATGCACCTCACTTAATTATGAAAGATAACACACTGGTATTAACTTAGTCTTTTAAAGAAATACCAGTACTACTCATCGAAATCAACCACTTTTCACAGAAATAATTGCTGCATGGTTTTGACTGCATTTGAGCCCTGAATAAAGCCAAACATATTTGTGCATTGCCTTAAAGAAGATGGAGAGACAAACTGTGGCTCAAAGATATGACCAGTCTCCTAGCTTTCCTTTTCAGTGCCTGAGTTCTTATATGCTGGTGCAACTAGGTCACACAGTGCAAGATTCCCTATTGTGGTTATTCTTTTTATACACTCCTCACAGTTCCCCTTGGTATTAGTAAAAAAGGAGTGTTTTATTCCTTTATTCTCCCTCCTATCTTGCATAGCCATGCAAACTGGGTCACAATTTGGGACTATAATTTGTAAAACATCTGTGGATCCCTGCAACACTTTATAATCTACGTAGGTTTGACCTGCCCAGAAATGCATAAACTTTGAAAGCATTTTATTCGGTGGCAGGGAGGGAGCAGTTCAAAGAGAATAGGTCTTCCTTCTTTTGGTTGTGGTTGTTTTTTTTTTAAATTTTATTTTTTTATTTCAGTCCTGTAAGAGAACAAAAAACTGTAAATGGTTTCATTATAATCATATTTACTAGATGTGTGTCACTGCATAGGAACATTAACAGGGCTGAGATAATCAGTATGATTTCATATTTCAATGTAATGAGATTATATTGAATTTTAACCTCTGTTCTGATTTCCCAGATTCACTACATTTATCCTAGACTATTTGTGTTATTTCTGTCATACATTTTGCTATGAATTACTCTAAGTATTCTGATTTTAGGTTTATACGAGTGCAGTTTTTCTTCAGAATGGTATCCACATTTGATTTTATTAATATGACATAGTATATCTTCCTTAACTGTTTACTGAAACAATGACACTTTTGACAGACATTTAAGTGTATATGTACCATAGCCTCTAAAGCAGTTCAGTTATTCAAATTAGATTAATAGAAAAGAAAAAATACAATCAAAAGGATTTTAAATACCCATATGGAAAAAGTTGATTGAAGGCTAGGCACTGTTTCATTCTTCTCATTTTTACTTTCAAACACACCCCTCCCCCAAATTAGATATATTATTAAATGGCAAAAAAAGGAAAGATTTTGTGCAAATATTAAAGAGAATTGTGATTAGAATTGGATATGGGTCCTAACTTGAAATATGATGTTACATAGATTCCAGTCATTCTAAGAGTGGTAGTAGAAATAGTTCATATATATCACATAACACAAGTGCAAACAGGATGGATTCAAAATCCAGGACTAAAAGGCTATACTTTATCATTCTTTTTGCCTCTTTCAGACTTTCACATCAACATTACTTAAGACAATGTTAGTCTTCAGCTAATAGAACTTGTACCAATAGGCCTTTTTTTCAAGAGGATGATTCCCTTCATCCGAAATTAATTGGCCTATTTTGCTTCTGTTTCTGGGCTTCTGGGCTTCCCAGCAGTGGCTGGAAAGCCACCACTTTCTTTTCTTTGAATGATGCTTCAGAGTCTGCCCACAGCTGGACTTACTGAGAGCTAAGAGATGACTTAGCTGATATGCTTTTTGAAGACTGAAAATTCATCCCATGGACTTGTAACAAATCTGCTATTGACCATGAGCTGCAAATTAGAAACAAAACTGGTTTTTTTTTGGAGCTGCTTACATAGTCTGGATCTAACACTGAGAATCCTGCAGAAACTACGGTCACAGCTCTGTTTCTAGCAATAAATGCCTGTGCTGAAGGAGGTGCCTGGGGATGGGTATAAGGTGACAGGAGTAAAAAGGGAGGTGGTTTTCCACATGAGATAACATGGTGATGTCTGTGCCTTAAGCTCAAGATATCTCCCTCAGCAGGACATAGAGGAAGAAACATTGCAGGGCAGCCCAGTTACAGGGACTAATCTGGCAATCAGATGGCACATACATTTTTACATAGAATTACTGTCAGTTAAAAAGAAAAACTTGTGGCACTTAATAAAAAAAAAAAAAGGAAAAGGAAGCTCAAGGCATGTGACTGGGCTGTCTGCTACATAAAGATCATCAACTGGTTATGTACTAAAAGTTTGATAAAGTTTCATGAAAGTTTGACAGAAGAGACTGTATGTTGTTTTCAGAGTTGTTATTAAGAAAGGGGTTAAATCATCTGGATTCTCTTAAAGTAAGAGATATATAAGATATTCAATATATATCAGTCTTTTTTCCAGAACATCCTGTATTAACGTGATGAGAATTTTTCCATTGTATTCACCCCCTTCTTTGTATATTCTTTCTGACACAGGAATCTGCCCCCCATCAAAAAAATCAGTCTACCCATTCGTCATCTCCACTCCTCCAACATTTGGCAAAACTGACCCTCACTTCTCCATAACATATCGGAGCAATAGTTCAGCAGTTCACTAGAAAGACCTGCCCAGTTACAGATGCTGAATGTGGGGTAATCATCTCTCTTTCTGCTTCTGATACCACTCCCACCTAGTCTTTCTTGTACAACCTCATCTTAGACACTCAGCCATGTCACATATGCTTTGTGCTTTGCGCTATATGTTCCTTCTCACATTTGCTTACAAGTGTTTGGATTGAGTTTTCCATACTTGGAGTTCTGCTTGTAGGTGCAAATTTCAGCTGTAATGGCAATGCCATTTCCAAAAACAGGGTTTATAGATACAAGGGCAAATTCTTAAAAATGTTTAGATGAGAAAAGCTAACATCACCTGGTCTTGGGAAAGGTACTTGAAAATTCTGAAGAATTGCAAAGAGGTTTTTGTCATCCTTAGAGAATTTTTTCCCCAAAGCATTCAAGTTGTGAAGCTAGAAAAAACTCTAATTTGTAGATGCTCAGTAGCAATTTTATTAGAGTTTTTCAGCAAAATTTTCCTAATTTCCCAATCCCACTGAGCCTCCCAACTCTTCTGTAGCAGACATCTTACACACCACCACAGAGCTGAAGCATTTGGTACCCCAAAATCCGTAATTTATTTTAAAGTAATATCCTTAGAGACATGTGATATCTTAAAAACATGTGTCACCAATATCACTCCTGT
>NW_010267451.1:8065-21302 GCF_000690775.1 Eurypyga helias
GAAAGGTGGCACACTGGCTCTAACTTTCCTAATAAAACTAAAGATTGGTGGCAAGGGTGGGATGAAGGAGGATGTAAAAGTGTCCTGTCCTGAACAAGGTGCCACTCTGCTCGCTCCTTTTCTTACTGCTGTGTTATGGTGAGAGAGTGAGAACAACACAGCAACAAAATGAAGATGTTTTCTTTTTTCTCCTGTTTTTCCAATACATATTTTGACGAAAATGGTCAAATCCATGGTCCAATCCTGCTGTGCTGAACTGCATAAAGGATTTGAATGATTAATCTGTATTTCTGGGTCCTGGGAGTAGGACCGCGGCCAGCAATGTACTCTTTATCAATAACTTCCAAATAAGAGCTCTATTGGAAGAATATATGCCTAGTTCACTTGACAAGACAAAACCTACCCACCTGAACATAGTAAGGTCTACATCCACATTTTATATCATGCAATTAAAGTAGTGAAAGCTGAATTTGTCCTGCTGTATTTTATAACTGCTACATATGCATCTCCGTGTGTGTACATACAGTTACTTAGTGCCCAAGAATTAAATTCTTGTCTCATAATGTTAGTAATAATAGTAATAGTAATAATAACAACAACAATAATAATAGTGGGATCCTTACATTCCAAGAAAAAAGAAGATGGTCTATTACTTTCAGTAGACACTGGTAGGGAGTGTGCACAGGTCACAGTATGTAAGCTATTAAGATCGAAGGCATCTGCACAAACAGCCTTGACTGCTTTTTAAAGGCTAAGCTGCACAATTTGTCTTTCATTAAGAGCTGTTGTGCAGTTTTGTGATTTGTAGCCAGCTCAGTTGAGCTTCCAGAGTGTGTACTTCTATTTTGAGATCTTGTCAATAAACAAATAAGACATATGCTTCAGTGAGTCATCTGAGCAGAGCAAACTATCACAAGAATCAGTTGACCTGCGCTTCCTTCCTGCTACTGAATCTTTCTCTACCTTTTTTTGTTAGCACAAAGCGAGTCCCTGTACACCTCACGAACCAGAGAAGTCAGGGATGGGAAGACAAGGTCTCTTGCATCCATATGGTTTATTTGTGTTCTGCTGGCACTGTTATAGTCATACAGTAACCAACATAAATTTTTAGTTTTATTATCACCTCTAAAAAGAGACAAAAATGTGAAAATTGAAGCCAGAAGGTTTGTATCACAGGATTAATTAGGCAGGGCCAAGTGGAGTCACACTCCTCCTGGCAGTGAGTGCCTCAAGAAGGTGCCTGCCTTCAATTATGGAGCGCACAAAGCAATTAAAAACCCTGTTTCTTTTTCCTGAGGTGTTACTTGTTACTTGATAAATCTCCTTTTTTTTTTTTTTTTTTAATTCTCCAGAGATCTGAACTGGTTTGAGGTGTAATCTACTAGGGTAGATATTCATGAAAAATTGATTTAGCTAGAGCCTAAGTGCAATAGGTTTAAAATAAACCTGAAAGGAATGAACAGTGTGTTTCTTGGCTGACATTTTATTGGCCATTTTTTTTAATACACACACATAGACACATACACAAAAGACCAGATAATTAAGAACCCAGACTTTATGGATCTCCAGGAAAGAATTTTGTCACTGGGAATCAAATCAGTCTGCCACCCCATGCATTTCCTTAAGTCATACAGCATTCTTGATTAACCTTTTCCTCAGTACTATACTTGAAAGTTTTTGAATGGCAGGGTTGTGAGCACATGTCAGTTTCAAACATATATTTGAGTCATCCTCCCTGGCCCATTGGAAATTAGTACTCTGTTTCACCTATACCTAGTTT
The DNA here is from genome assembly GCF_000690775.1 of Eurypyga helias. Classification (NCBI taxonomy): domain Eukaryota; kingdom Metazoa; phylum Chordata; class Aves; order Eurypygiformes; family Eurypygidae; genus Eurypyga; species Eurypyga helias. The sequence continues at coordinate 9,846 of NW_010267451.1, forward strand.
ATAGGATGTGATAGCCTTTCTCTAGATTTATGAGCCTTTTCGCTTTCCTGGTATTACCAAGAGTTCTACCGCCCTCTCTGATTCTGACCATTTGTACCAGGACTTGACATCTGATTTTGTGCAGCTGGACCTGCACGTTAATGCTTTTGCCACATTCATTTCAAGCACCCAGCTAACTCCTTCCCCTCCTATTATTTCCCATGACAGATAAATAATTCAAAATATGATATAAAGTATGGTGTATATCTGGTTTAAATAGTACTCCATCAAGGCATGTGTTTGAGCTATAACAATGACCTCATACTTCCTGTTGAGGAGGGAGAAGCAAAAGGATATTTAAATCAATAGACTAAGGGAGCCATAGCTGTGGATACTGCAGTGTGTGAGAGATTTCTTCACAGGTATTATGTGGGGGGGAAAAAAAAAAAAGTTACAATTTGACATTGTAAGGTTGTAAATAATGACCATTAGTTTATTATTGTTTCTAACATTGGAATACATATATTCCCAGGCTTCCTCATTAATGCTGCCTAAAAAATATTTGTATTTTTTTTAAAAAGTAATTGGGAATGAGGATTTGTTTTGTTCCATTGTGCACTTTATTTTTATTATTCCCTAGTTTGAATATAACCCACAGAAAAATGAGAAAATTCTTTATAAAGGTCATTAAATGAATGCTGCTGGAACAAATCTTTGAACAGGATCATCACTGAAATGGGAAGTTACACATATGAAACACTTTCACTTGTAGTACAGATTAAGCAGTTGGCAAAATAAAGCTTTAGATTGTCAGACATTATGTGTCACTAGAAATCAATTCTGACAGATTTTATTGAGCTTTTTACCAATATAATTGTTGCTATTTTTTTTTTCATTTAAAAAAAAAGGCAAAGAAGATTGACTTTTTCAATACAGGTCAGCCCACTTGACAAAGGCTGTCCTGTCACACAGGCACACTTTCATACTGATTGTGATTTAATGTGCATAGCATGTTTATCAGAGGTGAATGTCAAGATGACAACTGTTTCACATTTCTGAGCCATTGCCAGAAGAACTCTATCACAGTCTTGCATGGTTATTTCAGGACATTTAAAAAAATCTTAGCAATGTAATAATATACATTAAACAACACAAAAAGGCACCAACCTTTTTTTTCTTTCTTTTCCAAAGTTATTTTTCTTTTGGTTTATGAATCTTCACCACTTATTTTTTAAAATCAAATGGCAACTGGAGGAGAGCAAAACAATATATATATTTTCATTCTATCTACTGTCTTGTCACTGGTATAAAACCATTTAGTGCCAGTGCATTTTGCAGTTAAGCTGCCATGTTAATGTTAATATGACTTTCTTCACATACTCATCTATTCATACATACAAAGTACAATAGTTTTTGTGAAACACTAGCAATTTTCACATCAGTTAGAAGCTTAATGATGTGATTTACTTAAGAGGTGATACATATAATGACAGCCACAGGAGAAATATATAAAATAATACATTGTATTCAGATTGCAATAAAAGGCAGTTTTTATAAGATACCTAATTTTGCACTAATGTAGAGACAGAGTGACCTAACAACATATTTGCTAAATCATTCATCAGATTAAGACCAGATTAGATAATTTATTTCTAAAAATTATGGCCATTTTAGTAGATACTATTCTATTTCAATAGTAATTCTGGTGACTTAATAAGACATGACAGCTCTGCCTATTAGAAAAGTGGAGCGAGCTAAGCTCCATGGGAAATTTCAATGGTACTTTTGGAAAACATACAGCTTCAAGGACTCTTCCATTGATTTCCTTGGGCTTTAATGCAAAGGTTGGCCAGGAAATCCTAGTAACAGATTTGCCAAAGCATAGTGACTTTCATACTGTTGATTTAGACAATAGTAGTTGCAAATAAGTACAAGACATGCTGCCTTGTACTATCTCATTCTCCACTCTTAATGTTTGGTGACTTATTAAAGAGGCTGGAGGAATACAGCTGATCATGGTGTTTTTGATACACTTGATCACATTTTAATGGCTTCATTGAACTCGAGCAAACTATCTAAAAAGCTAAATTCTGCATCTTCTGGTAAGCATTTCTGGTACCATCTGATGGGTGGGAAACCAAGATATAACCATTATCAGACTCAGAATGTTTCTATTAGAGACAATATTTAATAGTGTTTTCAGCTAGTGATCTCTAATTACAAGTTATTAAACATATTTACTACATACTGTTAACATTGTTTATCTATTTAGTCTCCTAGTGAAGAGCTATTTACATGTTTTTAGTTTATTCTAAGGACAAAAATAAGCTTAGTCTGAAAACAGGGTAGATTTAAAGTCATCCTACATCAGTCAATGGGAGTCAAATAAAATACAAGGATCATTCCATCCCCTTAAGAACAGTCTAAATATTTTCTTCAGTTTTTCCTGCTTTTCAATTGTAAAACATGTAGTCATACCTAATTATATCCTATTCATCCACTTGTAGGGTTGCCTTATTATTTTAAACTAAATATAAAACTTAGACATATTTTGATATCGTAAAGTCCAGTAAGAGTATGTATTTCTTCCATCATCTACCCCAATGATCATTTAACAATGCACTCAGGGATGTTCACCTACTTCAGCCATAGCTCATGATGTTAAGTGGTGACTAACATCACATTTTAACTGTCCATTATCTGTTACCACCAATTTAAATTCTGGGAAAATTTGCCCTTAGAAATGAACATCCTTCCTTGGCTTTTATAGAAAATACTACTGGTCTAATAATAAAGCAAGTCCATCTTGTTTCATAAATTAAACAGGACCCTCATGCTCCTTTAATAGCAAGACAGGAAGCCCAAAACTTATTCTTAAGCCCTTATTTAAGGGAACACTAAAGTAGATGCAAATTCTCAAACATAACAGTATTTCTGGTCAGCTAAATAAAATATTTCTCTAAATGGAAAACACAGAAGACCACTGTTTCTAACTAGATGCAGATAGGTCAACACTAGGTAATAAATTTTGATTGACTGATTTTTCTTTGGTGGGGAATGAACAAACCATAGTGACATGAAAAAGAGACATAAAATAAATTAAAACCCTAGCAATGAATGGTTCATTCTCATGTAGTGACTGCCTGACAGATTAAAAAAACCCATAAGTTTCTTCAAGGTTCTCATCAGAAAAATCAATTTGACAGAGACACAAGGCGTTGCTATTACTATTTTTAAGTGGAAGTAATATTGACAGGAATTTATAACAAAATGACTTATAAAATCATACTCCACAAAATAAATATCACAAAGTAAAGATGAGTGTTGTGTTACATATGCATCTTAACATGTAGTTACAAGGGCAAGTCGTGACATGCAAAAAATGGCCGAATTTTCTGGTTTCCGCTATTAACATTTTTATAAGAATATTATTGATTCATTTACTCAAAAAATAATAAATAAAACCTGCCAAAAGACACAAGTACTTACAACTCATCTGATACATTGCTCTCTACTTTTTATATTTTAAAAAATAGGACAGACTTATGCAAAAAGCTTACCCCAAAACACGGAGACTACAAGTTTTGGATATTTTGTATGGCAGAGCCTCAACTTGCAGTAGAAAGAAAATTAGTTCTGTATTAAAGAATAATGTAGCTATATTGTGGTGTATTGAGGCACAGACTCAGATCAGTGCAGATGCTGAGACCACTTTATTTGCAACAAGCACTTCTATTTACACCCAGTTTCCCTCCCCCACAGTTGCGCCTTGTAATTTTCCATAGTTCCTCTTTGTAATCTTCCACTATGCTTTACTGGTCCACACTGGCAGTTTTTCTTTTCCACAGTGATTTGGCAGATGACCCACGGCTTGTTTGGCACTAAGGCCTCACAGCTTGAGGACCAGTGGCCGCACAGGGTCGACAGGCTGATGCCATCCTGTTCACCTCCTCCCACAAGGCCCCACGGCCCAAGGACCAGCAGCTGCAGCATGGCCAACAGGTTGATGTTATCTCCTTCGGCTCCTCCCACATCACGGCTTGAGGACCAGCAGCTGTGCAGGGTTAGCAGGTTGATATTGTCTCGTTTACCTCCTCCCACAACATATTTTCTTGCAGTTATAAAAGTATGTTTATTATAAAACCATCGTTAAAATAATTATTGAAGAAAAAGAAACAACCTTAGAAATTCTTTCTACAAATTGAGTTTGGAAAATGTAGAATGATTATAATTTTGAAAGTAAAATCATTACTGTAATGAAGTAAATAAAGGATTACAACTGATTTGAAAATAACAGAACTTCGGAATAATTGTAGAATAAACTATATATGCATTTTTAGATACCAAAGAAGATGAAAATGAAGAGAGCTAATACAAATATATTTAAGGGATTTTCAAAGACAGAAAGGTTTCTACCAAGTCCTGCTACAAAAGCACAGTAAGTGTTTTCTTCCCTTCCCCATTACAGAAGATTATGATTTCCAAGGCTAACTCCAACACTTTGGAAATCCACATAACCAGAAGATGACTTGGATATTGCTGCTTGATGCCTTTTTTTATAATGGTGTGGCTGCAATTAAAAGTATTACATATTTCCGTCATACTTGATGCAATGCAGTGACATCTCATTATAGAGTTTTGTTCCATATTCTTCAGCTGACTCTTCACAGGGTTGAGCAATCTGCCTGAGAAAGTGTCAGATTCAGCAAACTTTTCCCCCCACTGGCAATATTTCCATTATTCTTTGAGCACATATGAAGCCCAGCTGCCCTTTCCACCCCACTGCCTGGAAAGGCACTATCTTGTGCTGCAGGAAAAGATCACAGGGCAGTGGACATGAGCCAGTTCTAGCCCTTTCTCTTTGACAATTGTACCCTCACTTTTGGCATGAATTGGGTAGCCCTTGATGTTTCTGCCCAGCAAAAGGAATCAGGATCACTTTTACAAAACCGTACGGCATAGAAATTACAGGCAGAGGAGCAACAGGTGCCCATGCTGCTGTGGTGACATGCTTGACATTAAGGACATAATGTCAGTTATTTGCAAATAAGTGCATAATAGGCAATGGACATTAGTGTTGTTTATGAGCTACAGAAAAGTAGCTATTTTTACATGTGTTGTGAAATAGTTCTGCTTTATTTCAGGAGTTTTTTCTTTTCATGAAATTTCATCACTTCTCATTTCCCTCAAAATTCGATTGTAAACTAAATCGTTCATTCTTTATTCCAGTCTCACAGAAAACAAAAAGAGAAAAAAACTCCAAACCTAGAAAAAACAACTCTGCAAAGTAAATACTGCTGGTGTCCATATAATGCATAGACTTCAATGTACAGTTTATGCTTTTTAGTACACAGTTATGATGTATTGGTAGAAATAAACCCAGTAATGTTGATAAGAGAGCAAGAATATTGTTTAATATGTAATCAGGTAAAGCTATATATGAAGTTTTGAAATTTGTTATGATTTTTCTCAGAGAAATACTTGGATATTTCCTTAGTTTCCATCCAAAATAAGGAAAATAAAGACATAAAAAATAATAAAGGATGAAACATAAGTCTTTAAAGTGCTGGCATGATTTCAACCCTGGATGTCTGGAATGATTTCATCCACTGAGAATAGGTTCCTACTTCAACTAAAATGTCATTCCTAAAGTTCTTTTTGCTTCTCATTTTTTCTTTTGAAGACAAGCCTATCGGCATACCTTAAGCTATGTCACACAACACAGTTGAGTGACACAGATGTCACTGAAGCCTTCCAAAATATTTGAAATTACTTTCACTCTAGAGACAGTTGACAAGATTTCTTTCCTGCCCTCTCTGACAATTAGACAAGTACTGAAGTTTTCAATGGCAGAGAAACATAAACCTTCAATTTATGTAAGCATATGTAAGCATTTTATTACAATGTTCTCAGATAGGAACATTTTTTCTGTAAGATGAAAAGTTTTTATTAGAATTGCTTGATGTCAATGCTCATCTCAAGGTAGCATCAGAAGACAAGAATAAATGCCAGTATTCACCAGTAAATCAGAAACAATAAAAAAAAGGGGGGAAATTCTTAAAGTTAGCAATTCAGTGGAAACACACTTTTTTTTCTATTATTATTTTATTTTGCAGATCACTGGCACCAGAAATATAATTTAAATTTCTCTTAAACTGCTGTAACATTATCAGATATTTCAGCAAAACTTGAGGAATGTGAGAGCAAAGGCACAGGAACATTGAGACAAAAAAAAAGGTAATAATATATAATATCTTATAATATAGTCATAGAATCGTTTGGATTGGAAGGGACCTTAAAGATCATCTAGTTCCAATCTCCCTGCCATGAGCAGGGACGCCTTCCACTAGACCAGGTTGCTCAAAGCCTCATCCAGCCTGGCCTTGAACACTTCCAGGGATGGGGCATCCACAGCTTCTCTGGGCAACCTGTTACAGTGCCTCACCACCCTCTCTGTGCAGAATTTCTTACTGGTATCTAACCTAAATCAACCCTCTTTCAATTTACACCCATCACCCCATGTCCTGTCACTACAGGCCCTTGTATAAAGTCTCCTTGCAGTTTTCTTTTCGACCTGTTTGGGTAATGCTGCTGTAAGGTCTCCCTGGAGCCTCCTCTTCTCCAGGCTGAAAAAGCCCAACTCTCTCAGCCTTTCATCACAGGAGAGGTGCTCCGCTCCAGCCCGCATCTTCGTGGCCTCCTCTGGACTCGCTCTATATCTTTCTCCTGTTGTGGGTTCCACAGCTGGACGCAGCACTCTAGGTGAGGTCTCACAAGAGCAGAGCAGAGGGGGAGAATCACCCCGCTCGGCCTGCTGGCCACACTTCTCCTGATACAGCCCAGGATACGGTTGGCCTTCTGGGCTGCCAGCGCACACTGCCAGCTCATGTTCAGCTTTTCGTCCACCAGTACCCCCAAGTCCTTCTCCTCAGGGCTGCTCTCACTTCATTCTTTGCCCAGCCTGTACTTGTGCATGGGATTACATAAATTCTCATAAACTATACTCTGAACTAATTGGTATAATGTGAAGTAATTAATCCTACCTTAGTTTCCTGCACACTGTAAAAATGATAGTGTAGGAATGAAAGATCCAAAGGGATGTTTTTGGAGCTTTGGACATGGGTATTTAAAGAGAAATGGCAACTACTTTCAGCCAAGAAATCTCTCTTCTGGAGTATTCTGCTGATCAACCAAGCTGCCTGTGAAATTCATGATGTCACCACAAGGTCAGGCTAGAAGAGGATAAAATTTCCATATGAGATCAGAAAAATTTACTTTGCTGGTGATAGTATTAGAATCAGCTGTCCTCTATACTCCCTTTAAGCTACTGTGGCCGAGACAGTGATTAGAGATGGACAAAATGTTTTGTCATCTTGTAATATGAAGCACTTGATAGTGAGCATTTGTTCTCCTGGCTTGTCTACTTCTCCATCATATAATGTCATCTCCTTGGCAGGTGTTTTTTATAAAAATGTCTGTTAGAAAATCCTGCAGACAAAAATTTCTTGCAGATCAAAATGCTACTCAGTAATGACACATAGCACAAATATGATGTAGTTCCTTGTCTGTAAGCAAACTGCTTACAAACCCTTTATATTGAAATCAACTCTACAAGTTCCAGGCAAAATTTAGGATCCATTCAAAGATAATTCTTATCCAGAACAATAGTTAAAAGCAGCCACAGTCTGCTGTCAATGTTGTTAAGAATTGTAGCTATAATTAAACTTGCATTATTAGCCACTATTTAGTGGTTTTAGGTACAACAATAACCTACGCTTTTAGAAAATGGATGAAATAATGAATGCAAACTTTGCAATATGCTGTACAGCTCAAGATGCAACTTAAAAGCAAAATAAAAATAAGGCATTATTACTGTAAAAGAAATAAATATATTTATCTGTAGTGATCTCCAGGAACTTCTCATAATAAAATTTTAGTAAAATGACCTAACTCTCAAACACAATGTCTCATTCTTCGTTACACACATACTGAGTTTTATGTAAATAAATCTGCAAGAATTTTAATGACACTGTCTGTTCTGGAGAATATGTTTGCTATTTTTTTTTTTTTAATTTTATTTGATCAATGTTGGAGAGTATAAAATGTCAGAACTATTATTTTCTATTAACTGTATCTGGCATTGGCATAAACAGTCAACTTTGCCAAACAGTTGAGTGGGTAAAGAATTAAGAAAAAGAGAAGAAAGTGTTTGTCAAACGTAGTAAAAATTTCACAATCTAGGTACAAAAGACCTCATTTTCTTGCACTATTAAAAACAAACAAACAAACAAACAAAAACCTCCACATTTTATAAAGCCAAAATAATTTTGATATTGTACAGCTAAAAAAATAATAAAATATCACACATGTAAGAGTTTGAATGTCTGGCTCATCACAATTTTAATTGTAAATCCCAGGAAATGCAGAATATGAAAATTAAATTAGGAAGTGCTCAATGGATTGCAGGGTAGTAAATTTTATTAAATTTCTTTACAAAATAACATTTAGAAAATAATTTGATAAAAAGCTGTATGTGCCTTACTAAGAAAAAATGAAAAAGGTTCAAGCAGTTTTTAGTATATCTGGAGTATTTTTACAATGTCTATGGGCTTAAGCAAACTGCACTTCAAGTCTAAGTGAATTGATCAAAACCTATGTACCTTTAATCTAATAAGTATTTTATGTATTGATCACTGAAAATACAATTTATGTTAAGCAACAGTATGATTCTTTGAAGCTATCTTATATGAACAGAGTTTATTATAATATATCAAATTTCTAACAGTCTTTGAGAGTTGCAATCGAGTGTTTGTCACAAAGCACACATTTAATTTCAAATTTTAAAAAAATCTAGTATTCTGAAACTGTATGGACTTGTGGAGTATTCTTAGCAGAAGACATAGCCTGTTGTCCAGACCTGTTTTGGTGTAGAAATCCACGTTTCCATAAATGGGCAAAATATTACATTTTTGCATGCTTTTTTCATAATGAGATACATGGCTCTCCCCACCAAGAATGTTGATTTTTCACTAGTTGGTCTTTAGAGAGACAAATCAGATGCCTTCTCTTACTTTTGCTTCTGTAGTAGTATTATAAACTAGGTACGAAAAGAAAGGAAACTAGAAAAACGCACATTTGCTATGTCTCTTGGAATAACTCCACAGTGTTAGACCTTATTGCTGAAATATACTGGGCTTCTGCCATTTGGATAAGTAAGATGAGGATTTCTGGTTTGATAGGAAGATAATATTAAACCTCAATTTAATCATGCTGTCAGATCAATATTGCAGTGTTGCCTTTCTTGTTGCCGTTTAATGAAAGACATAACAATGACACCAATATGTCAATCTTCCTTTCAGAACAGTTGTTTTCATATAGGGCAGTTGAAATGTCTTCAGAGCTAGACCATAAAATCCTCCAAACCCGGATCTTCAAAATCTCTTCCACCAGCAATCTCTGGCAATATTTTAATACGTCTCCTTGACATGCAAGCCAACAGCACAACTACTTTTGCCAAGAGTAAAAGATACACGAGACTCTTCCATTAGATGAAAAGAAAATTCCTGTGTTAAACAGCAAAATGCCACTTTGTTTCTACAGGAAGATGTTCAGTACCAGCCATTCAAAGTCCTTCAACTTTTGTTCATGAAACAGCAGGAACAGTGCTCAGATTGATCTATGCTGATTAATTTAATTAGTATAACTAATAACATTAAGAACAGATAATTGCCCAATACTTATTTGTAAAACTGTCAGTGCATAGGCCCAGTTTATGAAATATTTTATAGAAAAGAAAAAAAGAAAAGAAAAAAGAAAAAAGAAAAGAAAAGAAAAGAAAAGAAAAGAAAAGAAAAGAAAAGAAAAGAAAAGAAAAGAAAAGAAAAGAAAAGAAAAGAAAAGAAAAGAAAAGAAAAGAAAAAAAGAAAAAAAGAGAAGAGAGAAAAGAAAAGAAAAGAAAAGAAAAGAAAAGAAAAGAAAAGAAGAAAAAAAAGAGAAAAGGAGAAAAGAAAAATTTCTTAAATTATCTAAAATCTTGATTTTAAGTTTTCTGACATTCCCAAGCAAGAAGAAAAATAGCATGAGAGACATCTTGTAGCTCTCATCATCATGAACTCAGAGTGGTAGCTCTGAGGACATTAATGTCATTGGCTCAGGAGAGTGTGTCACACAGAGGGCTCACTCCTCACAGTCCCAGTGCCTTACTTAATGCCTGGATGCTACTTTTTAATACAGTGTGTTGCTTTACATTCCTGAGGATCAGCATAGAGTGCAGGAAAGCTTTTATTTCATGCCTCATTTCTTCCAATATCCTTGGAATGACTTGCATTCTCCTGCCAGTTGTGGAAAAAGAAGAGAGCTGCAGATGAACTGATATTTCCCCTATGAGGGTACATAGGTGTAAACATCACAGCACCAGGGATACAGCAATAAACATTTTGGTGATGAACATGGTTATCTTAGCCAATTAACAGGCATTTGGCTACCCCACTTGTATGGACTGAGGGCTGATGGGGGAGTTTCTGTCTGTACTCATGTGCTGCAAAGAAAAATACTATTGATTTAACTAGAATTAATGGACAGGTCATGAAGGAGGAAGGTTGCCTGCCTTCTATGTCCCAGACAGGCCAACATGCAGCCCCTGTCTGAGATACTGCTGAATTGCCAATGTGTCACTCAATCAATATCTAATGACATTTAACATCCAAATGTCAAGACATTCTGAATGTAAAGTCCCCTCTCTCAAATGCAAAAAGGAAGCATATATGCTTACCATTTTTGCACCATGGAACTGCCAAAACAGTAATGTTTAATGAAAGCTACAGGGATTTTACGAGAGAATCAGGTGGCAGACAGTGAAATATGCTTCTCCTTATACAGTCACATAGAAATCCTAATCATTTGGAACTGAGTTTTGTTCAGTTTCCAGATTTTATTTTATGAATTGTACTTGGAAAACACCACCACTGTCCATAATACAGGTAGACAGGTAGACAGTAAAAATTTAAAAAGTTAAATCACTCTGTAACTTTCTTTAATATGAAGTGTAATACCAATCAGTGAATAAGTATAAATAATACAGGCACTGAAGATATCCACAGTGTGCTTAAATTTAGTAACTCACATCTTTTTACTTTAACTCTCATCTGTAGTCTGGTCTTCTCCTCAGCAGTCCATTCCAGCTTTTCATTATAAATGGTGAACTGTGGTACCCAAAACGACATGTTTTGCATATAAAATATTCCTTCATTGCCAAGACACCTCCATTGTGCATCCAAAGCTGCAATGCATGTAGGGTTACTCTTACATTGCACATGAGACTCGAACTTTACAATAGTGTTTAGTCCACAGGAGAATGGGAGGACAATAGTCAAGGGAGCTGGAATTCCTACAGCATCATGTCACATGCCTGAAGTTAACTACAATGTGGAACCTCAACCTCTAGGTTTTGACTACAAATACACAACTCCCATTGGGGGG
>NW_010267451.1:21333-27949 GCF_000690775.1 Eurypyga helias
CGGGGAGGAATCAAGCAAGCAAACAAAAAGACAAACAGAACATAAAACAGAACCACCCATGTTTCTTTTTTGTCTCTTCTTCAGCCCTCCACATCCTTTTGTGTTCTGTGTTGAATTCAAAATCAACTATGCAGTATTTATAGTGATGTTACCCTCCTGATAAAGTATTACAGAGGTTGTGGCAACAATCTAGGGCTCAGCAGGGAAGCTCTAAGACAGCTATTTTTGTAATGTTTAAAATTACACTAAATTAATAAAAATAAAATCTCCTGCTGGTCTTCCAGTTTTAAATAGCACATTGTGGTGTAAATGATCAGAGCATCAGGGTTCTGCTAATTTAGTACATATTATAACAGTGAAGACATTAAAAGATCATAGCATTTTTCATTTTAAAAACAACACTCTGTGAACTGGCTGAAAAATTTTGATAGATTATGTTAGGAATTGCTAATATATGCTCAACAGGATATCGGCAAATAGGAAACCTGCATATGGTAACATTTAGGGGTATGTAGGTAAAATTATTTAGAACTCTTGTCAAGGAGGACTCTCTCTGTTCCCCAGATTGTAACAGTCTAACTTACTAAATTACCACCTCCTAAAATTAGAACAGTACTTAAAAAATAATAACTATATTTAATCTTTTATTAAAGCAAGATGAAATATTTCCTAATAAAGAAAAAAAAAAGATTTCTTTAGAATTAGAGAACTTCCATTGTCTCCTACCAGTCTGGAAATCTGCAAAGTGGCTTTAAAAACCCTACCCCAAAGCATATGTTAATTTAGATAGTCACTGAGCACATCTTTTGGAATCATCTGGAAAGCGCCCACTAACTTAGCTTATACAGTAGGTATGAGCCAAATGCATTTAGTCTGATGTTTTACAACATGAAGTGCTAATGTGTGTGCAAGACCAAGAACTAAGCAGAATAAAAGAGAAAGGTGATGACATAAGTTTTAATAGAAAAGATGTAAAAATGAAAATACTCGCTATGCCCAGAGTAATGACAACAGGACATTTCTAAGGGAAGTGCAAGCAAGGTAACATACACTGAAGCATCTCTTCTTCATTCTGGTTTTTTCTCACTCTGGTTTTAAAAAGTCAGCACCTGTGTTTGAAAGCATGGAAGACTTAACAACTACTTCTGCTAGCAGTCACGTTTTCTCACGTGAAACTATTTCTTTTCAAACGTACTGCTTGTTAAATAAATAAAAGACAACATAATTTTGGTATTTATTATGTTTACAGGGAGCTGGAACAAGGTGAAAGTCACTGGCATTCTTGCTGAGCTAGCTGATATAATGTCACCTGAAATGTTACTAGAAAAATCATGCAAAAAATCCTTGGAGCCAATATACTGAGACCATGTCATACTTGTGAAGGAAACAATATTTGTACTACACTGTGGCAGTCTAATAATTGTGTATATTAAAATACTGAACAAGCGAATAGAAACAACATGACTGCAACTTCTTGGAATGCATTTTAGAGAGCAGCTCATCAAAATGAAAGCAGCTCACTTTTCTTAGACATTCTGAGTCTAAAAAAACCACCACTTTTCAAGTACTTCTTTGCTGGGTCACTCAAGTTTTGATAAAGGGTCTGCTGATTTAGCAAACCCTGTGTTTCAATAAAAATAATAAAACTTAAATCAGTATTGCTGTAATGCACAAAATTGACCAATGCACAAAACTGACCAAGATTTTTAGAATTTTTGTTGGTTGGTTGGCTTGGTGGTGGGTTTTTTGTTTTATTTTTATCCCATCAGGAACTGCTAGTTTTTCAAAGCTGGAATTTTTAATACAAATTGTGATGTTTGGATAAAAGCTTATATAATTGGAACTGATTAGTAGCAGATTTACATTCCCCTCTCTACCACCCTTGTGGAATCTGAGAGACCCACTTGGTAAACGGGGAAGCAGAAACTGAATTTCTGGTCTGAAGAAGAGAAAGACTTTGAATCTGCATTTCCTATATGATATGTCTATCATGATCTTGGCTGCAGTCATTGCAGAGGCTGAGTATGAATGTTACATGTACATGAAAGAGATCTATCTGATCTTCATTTTTTACTAAACTTCCAAACCCAAATTCTTTTGTGAAATCAAATTTCTGATTTACAACACCAATAATAGGGGCAGAAACCACTATTTTGGCATAGCCTTATAAAAATCCCATTTTTTGGAGCTTTACCACTGTTCCTGCAGAGACAGTTTTTTCTACCTCTTGACAGTTCTGTTCTTCCTTCCCAGCTGCTAGAGTGAGGATAAAAGATTATCCCCTTTTCCCTGAAAACCTACAGAAAGGGTAAAAAGTTTAGTCCATAAGATATCCCACAGACAGAGTCTATAAAGGTTACATCTGTACTAGTCAGTACACTGGGAGAAAGCCACACGGCATAGCATGACCGACACCACGTTCACTTCGTGCTGTCTGGAGCATGGAGGCTGTGCTCAGCCTTTCAGCTGGGAGTAAGAGTTCTCAGATGGGAACTCTCACTCTGCAATACATACTGTGACAGTATTGTGACAGCCTGAACAAGGCCAACTCTCTCAGCCTGTCTGCTCAAGATGCTCAAATATTCCCAATCTTGGCTGTGGAAATGCATAAATGCATGGAGGAGATAACTTGCATCTTACCTCACATGCTGGAATAACCTGTGTGATGATATTTTTTTATCTATATGACATCTGACACAGTCCTAAAAAGGCCTTTAGCTCAGATGTGTCCCCCAAAGATTTGTGTTGGAGGCTTCTGTCTACCCCAGAGGCTGGTTGCCTGATTCTTCACCATTATTCTGAAGCCCTTTCTATTCTTTTTTTCCAACCCTTTTTTGTCCCTGTTTCATTCCTCATGCTGGCATGTATTAATATGGATTTTTTTAAACTGTTATTAATTACAGATGATGTTTCTTCCTCACACTTGACCGCTAAACCAGACTGAAATGGACATTTATTGAATAAGAGATGCAATGCACTGCACTACCAGTTCATATGCTGCTCAGGCAGATTCTCAGGCCTTCCTTCCCCTCTACTGCCTCCATTTCCTTGTGTCCATAATTTATTAAGCTCAGCAGCTCTGTCAAAAACCTGAAACTACATCTCAACAGCACTAATTGCCACTTCCATTGCTAAAACTGATCCATGCTCTCTTGACGCAACTTAACAGGGCAGACGAAAGTCTTGTGCTCCCTCAGACAAATAGCTACTACTTCTATGAAGCTAACTCTTTCAGAAGGTAAATAAATACAAAAATGCAAACAACAGCAGAGAGCATTGGCATATCCTGGGGCAGTGAGTCTGACTGTTTATTCAAAGGATGATGAAAATGTTGGGAGAAATATCAAGGCGGCCACAATTTACCATTTAGAGAAGAAAATTTATTCAAGACACCAGCTTTGGTACAAGAAGTCTGAAATCAGATAAGCAATGCTAAGACAACACACAGGATTCTGGAGAACCCATTGTTTTGGAGAACAGTAGGAATAAGGTTACAAACTAATTTTTGGATGCTACATAGGACTACGAGTTCCATGGAGGTAGAATCATATGATATATTTATATACATGAAACAAAGCACAGTAAAACACAGTTTGTTTGTTATGTCAAGTGAATAAGACACAGTTCATTTGTGAAGAACATACAGGGCTCACACGGGATTATTGCTGCTGTGACACTAGAACCAAGTATAAAACATATAGATAGACTACAGGTAGTAAAATGCTGTGGAAATCTGAGCCAGCCCAGGTGCTCTGGGCTATCTCTAAAATCTGCTTCCAAATGACAGTATGTTTGCAGAGTTCTTGCCAAGCCCCAGATGATCCCAAAACAATTGGGACATTGTGGTAAAAATGAGTACTTGCTTTCTATAAAGGCATATAAAGGAGAGAAAATGTCCTACTCTCCACTGAGCTTTCAAAAATAGGAAAGAGATGAAACAAACTATAGAAATAAAAGGTCACTTTTCAAATTAGAGAGAGGTCAGCTCTGAAATTTCAAAAGAACCTATGCTAAGATTCATGCTGTTCAATATACTTGCAAGTAACACAAGAAATGGAGGAAAGACCATGTATATGGTAACACAAACATTATTACTACAACAAAAGAGAGCATGAAGAATTGAGGAAGGACTCATGACAGTGTGACAGAAACGAAAGATGAAGTTTAATGAAGATTAAGGTCCAATGAGAAAGGTACATGGGGAAAAGAAAAAATAGATCTTGTCAGTCACACCTAGCTGGAAAGGGGAGCAACCCTTCCAAAAGTATTCTGCTTCAGCTCATGTTTCCCCTTCTCAGGCCTAGGAGAGCCTCAGGCTCTTTTTTTGTGTGTGTGTATGTGGTTTTTTTGGTGTTTGTTTGTGTTTGGTTTTTTTCGGGTGTTTTTGGTTGGTTGGTTGGTTGGTTTGTTGTGTTAATATTATTTTAAGTAGTGGAAAACTCAGGTTGACTAGGAAAGACAGAGATAGGAAAAGCTTTATAAAGAAAACTCTGCCAAAATCTCTCCTTGATTACTTTTTGCCTGCACGGAAAGTTCTTTGCAGGTTGGTTTCAGCCAACTTGGTGGCTTTTTGATTTGCAGCAAACAGCCCAGTAGACTCTGATCCCTGGGAACTTCTTGTTTCTGCCATCTCTGAACCAAGCACTGTTTCATCATTGCTTCTCTCAGCAGTTTCCAACTTCCTCCTTGAAATGCAAAGCCTGACTCTGTGCTCTGACTCTCTCCTGCCCGACACATCCTCTAATCCAGAAATTTCCATCCTGAGCAGTTACTCCTGTAGACAGAAAGAATCTCTCCACATAAACCATCATGGTTTCTCTTTCCTCCCCATGACTTACTCCTACTCAGTTTGTTTTTCTTTTCCCAGAGACCAGCATCTGATGATGCCCTGGATCTTCCTTAGCTATCTGCCTCTTTCAGAGCTTCCTGCTAAAAAATGAGAGGTGGTAGAGCTATAAACACAGCTGCCTAAAGCACAGGGAAGCTTCCAGACACTGAAGGAGATGAAATTGCTTTGCAGGAAAAGGGTAATTCTGCTTTCAGAACACTAAGATGGAGACAAGGTAGATAAATGGCTAGGAAAGGAAAAAGGCAGGCCAAAATCATAGTCCTTTCATAGAAAACACTAGTGAACACCCAGATCTTTACAAAAGTGCAAGACAAGCATAGTTTCATTAACTATGAATCATGGAGAGGAAAATAAAGTCCCTCAGATGCTGAAGTGTAAGACTTGGCTTCAGCTAGTTCACAGTTCAGGGAAAGGGGATGCAATTTTTGTTCGGCTAACCCAGACTTGCCCTCTTAAGTAAGCCAGATTCTCACCATTTTTCTCCACTTAGGTATTTTCCCCATAAAATGGGGAAGCAGCTTTGTATGGTCCTGCTTTCCAACTTTCACAGAGAGCCCTCGGAATGGTTACTAGCATCCAAATCTAAATAATGTAACAGACCAACACCAAATAAGGCTGATTTAACAGATACACATCCAAAAATCCATCCAAAATATTTTGTAGTCACAAGTCTCCTGAGACTGCACAAAATATCCTACAGGTTACCCTTTTCTAGAAGTAAATGTCACACCGCAGTTTGCATTCCTTCTCTGTGCACCAGACTTGGTGACCTCTGAGACAATGCAAATATATAAAGATGAGCCACATTTGCACCAAAAGGGATAATTAAAGAGAGGAAGGAAATTAAACAAAGAAAAACACACTGCAAATTTCAGAAAATCTACCTAATAATGGAATAAGTGGATTGAGGGATAAATGGTGTCCCAAGAGATACAACAGAAAGGCTATCTGCTTGGATTAGTACTAAATGGAATGAACAAAACACTAGAAATTACATTGCAAGGAATAATTTTGCACTGACAGGGGAATGGTCAAGATAATCTAATAGTACTGTTCATCTCTAATCCACAAAAACTACAGGAGAAAGTATAATGAACAATAGTTTTGATTCTCTCTCTTTGGCACTCCTCTATACTCAAACTTTCTCTTCATTCTGCCAAGAGCAGTTTATGAGGTGATTGAAGCTGTGTCCAGCTCAAAGGAAGTGAAGTCCATGAAATACTTTGGGAGGAGCAAGTGTTTACCATCCTTAGGAGTTTTTGCATATGTAGTATTTCAGCAGGTATGACTGTTCTAGTGGATGTATTTTCTTACTTTGCCCTTCAATACCTTGAAGGGATACTGGAGAGGGCTAAAGAAACTTTTGCTGTTCTAAGGCAGCTGTTCTGATTGCTCACCAATGCAGCAGTGCTGGTCTTAGGGAATCTGTTAACAAAGACAATATAGAGGACTCACATTTGTGGGTTTTGTTTCTGTTTTTCAAGGGAGCATGCCCTTTGGGAAACGGCCTTATGACAGCAGGCCAGAGGGGTGACATACGTGTGAACATATGTCACTGCCCCCCGCAGTAACGTACATGCAAACATATGGCACTGCTCTCCTGGTGCATATTAGTTGTCAACAGACACAGGAAGGACCTTGCCCTGGTTATGTTTTTTGTCATCCATATGGTTTTCTATTGCTCCTGATAGCAGATAAATTACAAGTACTTCCAAAAATTCTGTCTAATAATAGTTTGTGTTTATGCCAAATATAGATGCTTACTCT
>NW_010267451.1:27980-28676 GCF_000690775.1 Eurypyga helias
TTCCAAAGAATTCACTGAGAACTAAGCAACATCTTTTCATTGCACTGCAGGACTCTGATGAATTAAACACAGAGGAAGGAAAACAGGAGTCAGCAAACACATGGCCAATGAGGTGAAAATCTGTAAGTGGACATGCAGCTTGACCCCTGGAACTTAGAAAAGGCTCAGCCTCACAGGAAAGAAAAGCCACTGTGTACACATCCCTGTCATCAACAGGGAAAAATAGAATAGTGTCCCAACATAAGTAGAAGGTTCTTCCCTAAAGAATTTTACAAAATAATATGATGTATCAAAAAGAAGAACTGCAAGATAACAAAACAGACTCATTTAACACATGGACTTTCCTTTTCCAATGAGAAATTAATCTGCTGAACAATATTATAGTGAAGGCTCCCCTGGCAAAATCACAGACCATCTCCACATGATGCTGAGGTTTACATTTTCTAGTTGCATGAACTGTGCAGATAAGGAATCTGAGGAGCAGCTAGCAGTGGTCCAGCCATTTGTTTACTATCTTACTGTGCTGGGTTCAGTCAGGAAAGAGTTAACTCTCTTTACCATGGCAGCTAGGAAGCTGTGTTCCTGGATGCAGAGAGCAGCACTGATAAGGTCCGAGCTGGCGCTGGGCAATGCCTGCACTGAATTCAAGGTCTTTCTCTGCTTCTGATCCTGCAGCTGCATTCCCAGCTCTCGCTG